>NW_027256061.1:0-83000 GCF_045679555.1 Salvelinus alpinus
CACTTCACCTCGCTCTGAATTATAACACTTCACCTCGCTCTGAATTACAACACTTCACCTCGCTCAGAATTAGAACACTTCACCTCGCTCAGAATTAGAACACTTCGCCTCGCTCAGAATTAGAACACTTCACCTCGCTCAGAATTAGAACACTTCACCTCGCTCAGAATTAGAACACTTCACCTCGCTCTGAGTTAGAACACTTCACCTCGCTCTGAATTAGAACACTTCACCTCGCTCTGAATTAGAACACTTCACCTCGCTCAGAATTAGAACACTTCACCTCGCTCAGAATTAGAACACTTCACCTCGCTCTGAATTAGAACACTTCACCTCGCTCAGAATTAGAACACTTCACCTCGCTCTGAATTAGAACACTTCACCTCGCTCTGAATTATAACACTTCACCTCGCTCTGAATTATAACACTTCACCTCGCTCAGAATTAGAACACTTCACCTCGCTCAGAATTAGAACACGTCATCTCGCTCTGAATTAGAACACTTCACCTCGCTCAGAATTAGAACACTTCACCTAGCTCAGAATTAGAACACTTCACCTCGCTCTGAATTATAACACTTCACCTCGCTCAGAATTAGAACACTTCACCTCGCTCTGAATTATAACACTTCACCTCGCTCAGAATTATAACACTTCACCTTGCTCAGAATTAGAACACTTCACCTCGCTCAGAATTAGAACACTTCACCTCGCTCTGAAT
This sequence comes from Salvelinus alpinus, assembly GCF_045679555.1. Taxonomy (NCBI): domain Eukaryota; kingdom Metazoa; phylum Chordata; class Actinopteri; order Salmoniformes; family Salmonidae; genus Salvelinus; species Salvelinus alpinus. Next base: position 721 of record NW_027256061.1, read on the forward strand.
TATAACACTTCACCTGGCTCAGAATTAGAACACTTCACCTCGCTCTGAATTAGAACACTTCACCTGGCTCAGAATTAGAACACTTCACCTCGCTCAGAATTAGAACACTTCACCTCGCTCAGAATTAGAAAACTTCACCTCGCTCAGAATTAGAACACTTCACCTCGCTCTGAATTATAACACTTCACCTCGCTCAGAATTATAACACTTCACCTCGCTCTGAATTATAACACTTCACCTCGCTCTGAATTAGAACACTTCACCTCGCTCAGAATTAGAGCACTTCACCTCGCTCTGAATTAGAACACTTCACCTGGCTCTGAATTATAACACTTCACCTCGCTCTGAATTAGAACACTTCACCTCGCTCAGAATTAGAACACTTCACCTCGCTCTGAATTAGAACACTTCACCTCGCTCAGAATTAGAGCACTTCACCTCGCTCTGAATTAGAACACTTCACCTGGCTCTGAATTATAACACTTCACCTCGCTCTGAATTAGAACACTTCACCTCGCTCAGAATTAGAACACTTCACCTCGCTCTGAATTAGAACACTTCACCTCGCTCAGAATTAGAGCACTTCGACTCGCTCTGAATTAGAACACTTCACCTCGCTCAGAATTAGAGCACTTCACCTCGCTCAGAATTAGAACACTTCACCTCGCTCAGAATTATAACACTTTTCACCTCGCTCTGAATTACAACACTTCACCTCGCTCTGAATTACAACACTTCGCCTCGCTCAGAATTAGAACATTTCGCCTCGCTCAGAATTAGAACACTTCGCCTCGCTCAGAATTAGAACACTTCGCCTCGCTCAGAATTAGAACACTTCACCTCGCTCAGAATTAGAACACTTCACCTCGCTCAGAATTAGAACACTTCCCCTCGCTCTGAATTAGAACACTTCACCTCGCTCTGAATTAGAACACTTCACCTCGCTCTGAATTAGAACACTTCACCTCGCTCAGAATTAGAACACTTCACCTCGCTCAGAATTAGAACATTTCACCTCGCTCTGAATTATAACACTTCACCTGGCTCAGAATTAGAACACTTCACCTCGCTCAGAATTAGAACACTTCACCTCGCTCTGAATTAGAACACTTCACCTGGCTCAGAATTAGAACACTTCACCTCGCTCAGAATTAGAACACTTCACCTCGCTCTGAATTATAACACTTCACCTCGCTCAGAATTATAACACTTCACCTCGCTCTGAATTATAACACTTCACCTCGCTCTGAATTAGAACACTTCACCTCGCTCAGAATTAGAACACTTCACCTCGCTCTGAATTAGAACACTTCACCTCGCTCAGAATTAGAGCACTTCACCTCGCTCTGAATTAGAACACTTCACCTGGCTCTGAATTATAACACTTCACCTCGCTCTGAATTAGAACACTTCACCTCGCTCAGAATTAGAACACTTCACCTCGCTCTGAATTAGAACACTTCACCTCGCTCAGAAATAGAGCACTTCACCTCGCTCTGAATTAGAACACTTCACCTCGCTCAGAATTAGAACACTTCACCTCGCTCAGAATTATAACACTTTTCACCTCGCTCTGAATTACAACACTTCACCTCGCTCAGAATTAGAACACTTCACCTCGCTCAGAATTAGAGCTCTTCACCTCGCTCAGAATTAGAACACTTCACCTCGCTCGGAATTATAACACTTTTCACCTCGCTCTGAATTACAACACTTCACCTCGCTCAGAATTAGAGCACTTCACCTCGCTCTGAATTAGAACACTTCACCTGGCTCTGAATTATAACACTTCACCTCGCTCAGAATTAGAACACTTCGCCTCGCTCAGAATTAGAACACTTCACCTCGCTCAGAATTAGAACACTTCACCTCGCTCAGAATTAGAACACTTCACCTCGCTCTGAATTAGAACACTTCACCTCGCTCTGAATTAGAAAACTTCACCTCGCTCAGAATTAGAACACTTCACCTCGCTCGGAATTATAACACTTTTCACCTCGCTCTGAATTACAACACTTCGCCTCGCTCAGAATTAGAACACTTCGCCTCGCTCAGAATTAGAACACTTCGCCTCGCTCAGAATTAGAACACTTCGCCTCGTTCAGAATTAGAACACTTCACCTCGCTCAGAATTAGAACACTTAACCTCGCTCAGAATTAGAACACTTCACCTCGCTCAGAATTAGAACACTTCACCTCGCTCTGAATTAGAACACTTCACCTCGCTCAGAATTAGAACACTTCACCTCGCTCAGAATTAGAACACTTCACCTCGCTCTGAATTAGAACACTTCACCTCGCTCTGAATTAGAACACTTCACCTCGCTCAGAATTAGAACACTTTACCTCGCTCAGAATTAGAACACTTCACCTCGCTCTGAATTAGAACACTTCACCTCGCTCTGAATTAGAACACTTCACCTCACTCTGAATTAGAACACTTCACCTCGCTCAGAATTAGAACATTTCACCTCGCTCAGAATTAGAACACTTCACCTCGCTCTGAATTAGAACACTTCACCTCGCTCAGAATTAGAACACTTCACCTAGCTCAGAATTAGAACACTTCACCTCGCTCTGAATTATAACACTTCACCTCGCTCAGAATTAGAACACTTCACCTCGCTCTGAATTATAACACTTCACCTCGCTCAGAATTATAACACTTCACCTGGCTCAGAATTAGAACACTTCACCTCGCTCAGAATTATAACACTTCACCTCGCTCTGAATTATAACACTTCACCTGGCTCAGAATTAGAACACTTCACCTCGCTCTGAATTAGAACACTTCACCTCGCTCAGAATTAGAACACTTCACCTCGCTCAGAATTAGAACACTTCACCTCGCTCAGAATTAGAAAACTTCACCTCGCTCAGAATTAGAACACTTCACCTCGCTCTGAATTATAACACTTCACCTCGCTCTGAATTATAACACTTCACCTCGCTCAGAATTATAACACTTCACCTCGCTCTGAATTATAACACTTCACCTCGCTCTGAATTAGAACACTTCACCTCGCTCAGAATTAGAACACTTCACCTCGCTCTGAATTAGAACACTTCACCTCGCTCAGAATTAGAGCACTTCACCTCGCTCTGAATTAGAACACTTCACCTCGCTCAGAATTAGAGCACTTCACCTCGCTCAGAATTATAACACTTCACCTCGCTCAGAATTATAACACTTTTCACCTCGCTCTGAATTACAACACTTCACCTCGCTCAGAATTAGAACACTTCACCTCGCTCAGAATTAGAGCACTTCACCTCGCTCAGAATTAGAACACTTCACCTCGCTCGGAATTATAACACTTTTCACCTCGCTCTGAATTACAACACTTCGCCTCGCTCAGAATTAGAACACTTCGCCTCGCTCAGAATTAGAACACTTCGCCTCGCTCAGAATTAGAACACTTCACCTCGCTCAGAATTAGAACACTTCACCTCGCTCTGAATTAGAACACTTCACCTCGCTCTGAATTAGAACACTTCACCTCGCTCAGAATTAGAACACTTCACCTCGCTCAGAATTAGAACACTTCACCTCGCTCTGAATTAGAACACTTCACCTCGCTCAGAATTAGAACACTTCACCTCGCTCTGAATTATAACACTTCACCTCGCTCTGAATTAGAACACTTCACCTCGCTCAGAATTAGAACACTTCACCTCGCTCAGAATTAGAACACTTCACCTCGCTCTGAATTAGAACACTTCACCTCGCTCAGAATTAGAACACTTCACCTAGCTCAGAATTAGAACACTTCACCTCGCTCTGAATTATAACACTTCACCTCGCTCAGAATTAGAACACTTCACCTCGCTCTGAATTATAACACTTCACCTCGCTCAGAATTATAACACTTCACCTGGCTCAGAATTAGAACACTTCACCTCGCTCTGAATTAGAACACTTCACCTCGCTCTGAATTATAACACTTCACCTGGCTCAGAATTAGAACACTTCACCTCGCTCTGAATTAGAACACTTCACCTCGCTCAGAATTATAACACTTTTCACCTCGCTCTGAATTACAACACTTCACCTCGCTCAGAATTAGAACACTTCACCTCGCTCAGAATTAGAGCTCTTCACCTCGCTCAGAATTAGAACACTTCACCTCGCTCGGAATTATAACACTTTTCACCTCGCTCTGAATTACAACACTTCGCCTCGCTCAGAATTAGAACATTTCGCCTCGCTCAGAATTAGAACACTTCGCCTCGCTCAGAATTAGAACACTTCGCCTCGCTCAGAATTAGAACACTTCACCTCGCTCAGAATTAGAACACTTCACCTCGCTCAGAATTAGAACACTTCACCTCGCTCTGAATTAGAACACTTCACCTCGCTCTGAATTAGAACACTTCACCTCGCTCTGAATTAGAACACTTCACCTCGCTCAGAATTAGAACACTTCACCTCGCTCAGAATTAGAACACTTCACCTCGCTCTGAATTATAACACTTCACCTGGCTCAGAATTAGAACACTTCACCTCGCTCAGAATTAGAACACTTCACCTCGCTCTGAATTAGAACACTTCACCTCGCTCAGAATTAGAACACTTCACCTCGCTCTGAATTATAACACTTCACCTCGCTCTGAATTAGAACACTTCACCTCGCTCAGAATTAGAGCACTTCACCTCGCTCTGAATTAGAACACTTCACCTGGCTCTGAATTATAACACTTCACCTCGCTCTGAATTAGAACACTTCACCTCGCTCAGAATTAGAACACTTCACCTCGCTCTGAATTAGAACACTTCACCTCGCTCAGAATTAGAGCACTTCACCTCGCTCTGAATTAGAACACTTCACCTCGCTCAGAATTAGAGCACTTCACCTCGCTCTGAATTAGAACACTTCACCTGGCTCTGAATTATAACACTTCACCTCGCTCTGAATTAGAACACTTCACCTCGCTCAGAATTAGAACACTTCACCTCGCTCTGAATTAGAACACTTCACCTCGCTCAGAATTAGAGCACTTCACCTCGCTCTGAATTAGAACACTTCACCTCGCTCAGAATTAGAGCACTTCCCCTCGCTCAGAATTAGAACACTTCACCTCGCTCAGAATTATAACACTTTTCACCTCGCTCTGAATTACAACACTTCACCTCGCTCAGAATTAGAACACTTCACCTCGCTCAGAATTAGAGCTCTTCACCTCGCTCAGAATTAGAACACTTCACCTCGCTCAGAATTAGAACACTTCACCTCGCTCGGAATTATAACACTTTTCACCTCGCTCTGAATTACAACACTTCGCCTCGCTCAGAATTAGAACACTTCGCCTCGCTCAGAATTAGAACACTTCGCCTCGCTCAGAATTAGAACACTTCGCCTCGCTCAGAATTAGAACACTTCACCTCGCTCAGAATTAGAACACTTCACCTCGCTCAGAATTAGAACACTTCACCTCGCTCTGAGTTAGAACACTTCACCTCGCTCTGAATTAGAACACTTCAGCTCGCTCAGAATTAGAACACTTCACCTCGCTCTGAATTAGAACACTTCACCTGGCTCAGAATTAGAACACTTCACCTCGCTCAGAATTAGAACACTTCACCTCGCTCAGAATTAGAGCACTTCACCTCGCTCTGAATTAGAACACTTCACCTGGCTCTGAATTATAACACTTCACCTCGCTCTGAATTAGAACACTTCACCTCGCTCAGAATTAGAACACTTCACCTCGCTCTGAATTAGAACACTTCACCTCGCTCAGAATTAGAGCACTTCACCTCGCTCTGAATTAGAACACTTCACCTCGCTCAGAATTAGAGCACTTCACCTCGCTCAGAATTAGAACACTTCACCTCGCTCAGAATTATAACACTTTTCACCTCGCTCTGAATTACAACACTTCACCTCGCTCAGAATTAGAACACTTCACCTCGCTCAGAATTAGAGCTCTTCACCTCGCTCAGAATTAGAACACTTCACCTCGCTCGGAATTATAACACTTTTCACCTCGCTCTGAATTACAACACTTCGCCTCGCTCAGAATTAGAACATTTCGCCTCGCTCAGAATTATAACACTTCACCTCGCTCAGAATTAGAACACTTCACCTCGCTCTGAATTATAACACTTCACCTCGCTCAGAATTATAACACTTCACCTGGCTCAGAATTAGAACACTTCACCTCGCTCAGAATTAGAACACTTCACCTCGCTCTGAATTATAACACTTCACCTGGCTCAGAATTAGAACACTTCACCTCGCTCTGAATTAGAACACTTCACCTGGCTCAGAATTAGAACACTTCACCTCGCTCAGAATTAGAACACTTCACCTCGCTCAGAATTAGAAAACTTCACCTCGCTCAGAATTAGAACACTTCACCTCGCTCTGAATTATAACACTTCACCTCGCTCAGAATTATAACACTTCACCTCGCTCTGAATTATAACACTTCACCTCGCTCTGAATTAGAACACTTCACCTCGCTCAGAATTAGAGCACTTCACCTCGCTCTGAATTAGAACACTTCACCTGGCTCTGAATTATAACACTTCACCTCGCTCTGAATTAGAACACTTCACCTCGCTCAGAATTAGAACACTTCACCTCGCTCTGAATTAGAACACTTCACCTCGCTCAGAATTAGAGCACTTCACCTCGCTCTGAATTAGAACACTTCACCTGGCTCTGAATTATAACACTTCACCTCGCTCTGAATTAGAACACTTCACCTCGCTCAGAATTAGAACACTTCACCTCGCTCTGAATTAGAACACTTCACCTCGCTCAGAATTAGAGCACTTCGACTCGCTCTGAATTAGAACACTTCACCTCGCTCAGAATTAGAGCACTTCACCTCGCTCAGAATTAGAACACTTCACCTCGCTCAGAATTATAACACTTTTCACCTCGCTCTGAATTACAACACTTCACCTCGCTCTGAATTACAACACTTCGCCTCGCTCAGAATTAGAACATTTCGCCTCGCTCAGAATTAGAACACTTCGCCTCGCTCAGAATTAGAACACTTCGCCTCGCTCAGAATTAGAACACTTCACCTCGCTCAGAATTAGAACACTTCACCTCGCTCAGAATTAGAACACTTCCCCTCGCTCTGAATTAGAACACTTCACCTCGCTCTGAATTAGAACACTTCACCTCGCTCTGAATTAGAACACTTCACCTCGCTCAGAATTAGAACACTTCACCTCGCTCAGAATTAGAACATTTCACCTCGCTCTGAATTATAACACTTCACCTGGCTCAGAATTAGAACACTTCACCTCGCTCAGAATTAGAACACTTCACCTCGCTCTGAATTAGAACACTTCACCTGGCTCAGAATTAGAACACTTCACCTCGCTCAGAATTAGAACACTTCACCTCGCTCTGAATTATAACACTTCACCTCGCTCAGAATTATAACACTTCACCTCGCTCTGAATTATAACACTTCACCTCGCTCTGAATTAGAACACTTCACCTCGCTCAGAATTAGAACACTTCACCTCGCTCTGAATTAGAACACTTCACCTCGCTCAGAATTAGAGCACTTCACCTCGCTCTGAATTAGAACACTTCACCTGGCTCTGAATTATAACACTTCACCTCGCTCTGAATTAGAACACTTCACCTCGCTCAGAATTAGAACACTTCACCTCGCTCTGAATTAGAACACTTCACCTCGCTCAGAAATAGAGCACTTCACCTCGCTCTGAATTAGAACACTTCACCTCGCTCAGAATTAGAACACTTCACCTCGCTCAGAATTATAACACTTTTCACCTCGCTCTGAATTACAACACTTCACCTCGCTCAGAATTAGAACACTTCACCTCGCTCAGAATTAGAGCTCTTCACCTCGCTCAGAATTAGAACACTTCACCTCGCTCGGAATTATAACACTTTTCACCTCGCTCTGAATTACAACACTTCACCTCGCTCAGAATTAGAGCACTTCACCTCGCTCTGAATTAGAACACTTCACCTGGCTCTGAATTATAACACTTCACCTCGCTCAGAATTAGAACACTTCGCCTCGCTCAGAATTAGAACACTTCACCTCGCTCAGAATTAGAACACTTCACCTCGCTCAGAATTAGAACACTTCACCTCGCTCTGAATTAGAACACTTCACCTCGCTCTGAATTAGAAAACTTCACCTCGCTCAGAATTAGAACACTTCACCTCGCTCGGAATTATAACACTTTTCACCTCGCTCTGAATTACAACACTTCGCCTCGCTCAGAATTAGAACACTTCGCCTCGCTCAGAATTAGAACACTTCGCCTCGCTCAGAATTAGAACACTTCGCCTCGTTCAGAATTAGAACACTTCACCTCGCTCAGAATTAGAACACTTAACCTCGCTCAGAATTAGAACACTTCACCTCGCTCAGAATTAGAACACTTCACCTCGCTCTGAATTAGAACACTTCACCTCGCTCAGAATTAGAACACTTCACCTCGCTCAGAATTAGAACACTTCACCTCGCTCTGAATTAGAACACTTCACCTCGCTCTGAATTAGAACACTTCACCTCGCTCAGAATTAGAACACTTTACCTCGCTCAGAATTAGAACACTTCACCTCGCTCTGAATTAGAACACTTCACCTCGCTCTGAATTAGAACACTTCACCTCACTCTGAATTAGAACACTTCACCTCGCTCAGAATTAGAACATTTCACCTCGCTCAGAATTAGAACACTTCACCTCGCTCTGAATTAGAACACTTCACCTCGCTCAGAATTAGAACACTTCACCTAGCTCAGAATTAGAACACTTCACCTCGCTCTGAATTATAACACTTCACCTCGCTCAGAATTAGAACACTTCACCTCGCTCTGAATTATAACACTTCACCTCGCTCAGAATTATAACACTTCACCTGGCTCAGAATTAGAACACTTCACCTCGCTCAGAATTATAACACTTCACCTCGCTCTGAATTATAACACTTCACCTGGCTCAGAATTAGAACACTTCACCTCGCTCTGAATTAGAACACTTCACCTCGCTCAGAATTAGAACACTTCACCTCGCTCAGAATTAGAACACTTCACCTCGCTCAGAATTAGAAAACTTCACCTCGCTCAGAATTAGAACACTTCACCTCGCTCTGAATTATAACACTTCACCTCGCTCTGAATTATAACACTTCACCTCGCTCAGAATTATAACACTTCACCTCGCTCTGAATTATAACACTTCACCTCGCTCTGAATTAGAACACTTCACCTCGCTCAGAATTAGAACACTTCACCTCGCTCTGAATTAGAACACTTCACCTCGCTCAGAATTAGAGCACTTCACCTCGCTCTGAATTAGAACACTTCACCTCGCTCAGAATTAGAGCACTTCACCTCGCTCAGAATTATAACACTTCACCTCGCTCAGAATTATAACACTTTTCACCTCGCTCTGAATTACAACACTTCACCTCGCTCAGAATTAGAACACTTCACCTCGCTCAGAATTAGAGCACTTCACCTCGCTCAGAATTAGAACACTTCACCTCGCTCGGAATTATAACACTTTTCACCTCGCTCTGAATTACAACACTTCGCCTCGCTCAGAATTAGAACACTTCGCCTCGCTCAGAATTAGAACACTTCGCCTCGCTCAGAATTAGAACACTTCACCTCGCTCAGAATTAGAACACTTCACCTCGCTCTGAATTAGAACACTTCACCTCGCTCTGAATTAGAACACTTCACCTCGCTCAGAATTAGAACACTTCACCTCGCTCAGAATTAGAACACTTCACCTCGCTCTGAATTAGAACACTTCACCTCGCTCAGAATTAGAACACTTCACCTCGCTCTGAATTATAACACTTCACCTCGCTCTGAATTAGAACACTTCACCTCGCTCAGAATTAGAACACTTCACCTCGCTCAGAATTAGAACACTTCACCTCGCTCTGAATTAGAACACTTCACCTCGCTCAGAATTAGAACACTTCACCTAGCTCAGAATTAGAACACTTCACCTCGCTCTGAATTATAACACTTCACCTCGCTCAGAATTAGAACACTTCACCTCGCTCTGAATTATAACACTTCACCTCGCTCAGAATTATAACACTTCACCTGGCTCAGAATTAGAACACTTCACCTCGCTCTGAATTAGAACACTTCACCTCGCTCTGAATTATAACACTTCACCTGGCTCAGAATTAGAACACTTCACCTCGCTCTGAATTAGAACACTTCACCTCGCTCAGAATTATAACACTTTTCACCTCGCTCTGAATTACAACACTTCACCTCGCTCAGAATTAGAACACTTCACCTCGCTCAGAATTAGAGCTCTTCACCTCGCTCAGAATTAGAACACTTCACCTCGCTCGGAATTATAACACTTTTCACCTCGCTCTGAATTACAACACTTCGCCTCGCTCAGAATTAGAACATTTCGCCTCGCTCAGAATTAGAACACTTCGCCTCGCTCAGAATTAGAACACTTCGCCTCGCTCAGAATTAGAACACTTCACCTCGCTCAGAATTAGAACACTTCACCTCGCTCAGAATTAGAACACTTCACCTCGCTCTGAATTAGAACACTTCACCTCGCTCTGAATTAGAACACTTCACCTCGCTCTGAATTAGAACACTTCACCTCGCTCAGAATTAGAACACTTCACCTCGCTCAGAATTAGAACACTTCACCTCGCTCTGAATTATAACACTTCACCTGGCTCAGAATTAGAACACTTCACCTCGCTCAGAATTAGAACACTTCACCTCGCTCTGAATTAGAACACTTCACCTCGCTCAGAATTAGAACACTTCACCTCGCTCTGAATTATAACACTTCACCTCGCTCTGAATTAGAACACTTCACCTCGCTCAGAATTAGAGCACTTCACCTCGCTCTGAATTAGAACACTTCACCTGGCTCTGAATTATAACACTTCACCTCGCTCTGAATTAGAACACTTCACCTCGCTCAGAATTAGAACACTTCACCTCGCTCTGAATTAGAACACTTCACCTCGCTCAGAATTAGAGCACTTCACCTCGCTCTGAATTAGAACACTTCACCTCGCTCAGAATTAGAGCACTTCACCTCGCTCTGAATTAGAACACTTCACCTGGCTCTGAATTATAACACTTCACCTCGCTCTGAATTAGAACACTTCACCTCGCTCAGAATTAGAACACTTCACCTCGCTCTGAATTAGAACACTTCACCTCGCTCAGAATTAGAGCACTTCACCTAGCTCTGAATTAGAACACTTCACCTCGCTCAGAATTAGAGCACTTCCCCTCGCTCAGAATTAGAACACTTCACCTCGCTCAGATTTATAACACTTTTCACCTCGCTCTGAATTACAACACTTCACCTCGCTCAGAATTAGAACACTTCACCTCGCTCAGAATTAGAGCTCTTCACCTCGCTCAGAATTAGAACACTTCACCTCGCTCAGAATTAGAACACTTCACCTCGCTCGGAATTATAACACTTTTCACCTCGCTCTGAATTACAACACTTCGCCTCGCTCAGAATTAGAACACTTCGCCTCGCTCAGAATTAGAACACTTCGCCTCGCTCAGAATTAGAACACTTCGCCTCGCTCAGAATTAGAACACTTCACCTCGCTCAGAATTAGAACACTTCACCTCGCTCAGAATTAGAACACTTCACCTCGCTCTGAGTTAGAACACTTCACCTCGCTCTGAATTAGAACACTTCAGCTCGCTCAGAATTAGAACACTTCACCTCGCTCTGAATTAGAACACTTCACCTGGCTCAGAATTAGAACACTTCACCTCGCTCAGAATTAGAACACTTCACCTCGCTCAGAATTAGAGCACTTCACCTCGCTCTGAATTAGAACACTTCACCTGGCTCTGAATTATAACACTTCACCTCGCTCTGAATTAGAACACTTCACCTCGCTCAGAATTAGAACACTTCACCTCGCTCTGAATTAGAACACTTCACCTCGCTCAGAATTAGAGCACTTCACCTCGCTCTGAATTAGAACACTTCACCTCGCTCAGAATTAGAGCACTTCACCTCGCTCAGAATTAGAACACTTCACCTCGCTCAGAATTATAACACTTTTCACCTCGCTCTGAATTACAACACTTCACCTCGCTCAGAATTAGAACACTTCACCTCGCTCAGAATTAGAGCTCTTCACCTCGCTCAGAATTAGAACACTTCACCTCGCTCGGAATTATAACACTTTTCACCTCGCTCTGAATTACAACACTTCGCCTCGCTCAGAATTAGAACATTTCGCCTCGCTCAGAATTAGAACACTTCGCCTCGCTCAGAATTAGAACACTTCGCCTCGCTCAGAATTAGAACACTTCACCTCGCTCAGAATTAGAACACTTCACCTCGCTCAGAATTAGAACACTTCACCTCGCTCTGAATTAGAACACTTCACCTCGCTCTGAATTAGAACACTTCACCTCGCTCTGAATTAGAACACTTCACCTCGCTCAGAATTAGAACACTTCACCTCGCTCAGAATTAGAACACTTCACCTTGCTCTGAATTATAACACTTCACCTGGCTCAGAATTAGAACACTTCACCTCGCTCAGAATTAGAACACTTCACCTCGCTCTGAATTAGAACACTTCACCTCGCTCAGAATTAGAACACTTCACCTCGCTCTGAATTATAACACTTCACCTCGCTCTGAATTAGAACACTTCACCTCGCTCAGAATTAGAGCACTTCACCTCGCTCTGAATTAGAACACTTCACCTGGCTCTGAATTATAACACTTCACCTCGCTCTGAATTAGAACACTTCACCTCTCTCAGAATTAGAACACTTCACCTCGCTCTGAATTAGAACACTTCACCTCGCTCAGAATTAGAGCACTTCACCTCGCTCTGAATTAGAACACTTCACCTCGCTCAGAATTAGAGCACTTCACCTCGCTCTGAATTAGAACACTTCACCTGGCTCTGAATTATAACACTTCACCTCGCTCTGAATTAGAACACTTCACCTCGCTCAGAATTAGAACACTTCACCTCGCTCTGAATTAGAACACTTCACCTCGCTCAGAATTAGAGCACTTCACCTCGCTCTGAATTAGAACACTTCACCTCGCTCAAAATTAGAGCACTTCCCCTCGCTCAGAATTAGAACACTTCACCTCGCTCAGAATTATAACACTTTTCACCTCGCTCTGAATTACAACACTTCACCTCGCTCAGAATTAGAACACTTCACCTCGCTCAGAATTAGAGCTCTTCACCTCGCTCAGAATTAGAACACTTCACCTCGCTCGGAATTATAACACTTTTCACCTCGCTCTGAATTACAACACTTCGCCTCGCTCAGAATTAGAACACTTCGCCTCGCTCAGAATTAGAACACTTCGCCTCGCTCAGAATTAGAACACTTCGCCTCGCTCAGAATTAGAACACTTCACCTCGCTCAGAATTAGAACACTTCACCTCGCTCAGAATTAGAACACTTCACCTCGCTCTGAGTTAGAACACTTCACCTCGCTCTGAATTAGAACACTTCACCTCGCTCTGAATTAGAACACTTCACCTCGCTCAGAATTAGAACACTTCACCTCGCTCAGAATTAGAACACTTCACCTCGCTCTGAATTAGAACACTTCACCTCGCTCAGAATTAGAACACTTCACCTCGCTCTGAATTATAACACTTCACCTCGCTCAGAATTAGAACACTTCACCTCGCTCAGAATTAGAACACTTCACCTCGCTCAGAATTAGAACACTTCACCTCGCTCTGAATTAGAACACTTCACCTCGCTCAGAATTAGAACACTTCACCTCGCTCTGAATTAGAACACTTCACCTCGCTCTGAATTATAACACTTCACCTCGCTCTGAATTATAACACTTCACCTCGCTCAGAATTAGAACACTTCACCTCGCTCAGAATTAGAACACGTCATCTCGCTCTGAATTAGAACACTTCACCTCGCTCAGAATTAGAACACTTCACCTAGCTCAGAATTAGAACACTTCACCTCGCTCTGAATTATAACACTTCACCTCGCTCAGAATTAGAACACTTCACCTCGCTCTGAATTATAACACTTCACCTCGCTCAGAATTATAACACTTCACCTGGCTCAGAATTAGAACACTTCACCTCGCTCAGAATTAGAACACTTCACCTCGCTCTGAATTATAACACTTCACCTGGCTCAGAATTAGAACACTTCACCTCGCTCTGAATTAGAACACTTCACCTGGCTCAGAATTAGAACACTTCACCTCGCTCAGAATTAGAACACTTCACCTCGCTCAGAATTAGAAAACTTCACCTCGCTCAGAATTAGAACACTTCACCTCGCTCTGAATTATAACACTTCACCTCGCTCAGAATTATAACACTTCACCTCGCTCTGAATTATAACACTTCACCTCGCTCTGAATTAGAACACTTCACCTCGCTCAGAATTAGAGCACTTCACCTCGCTCTGAATTAGAACACTTCACCTGGCTCTGAATTATAACACTTCACCTCGCTCTGAATTAGAACACTTCACCTCGCTCAGAATTAGAACACTTCACCTCGCTCTGAATTAGAACACTTCACCTCGCTCAGAATTAGAACACTTCGACTCGCTCTGAATTAGAACACTTCACCTCGCTCTGAATTAGAACACTTCACCTCGCTCAGAATTAGAACACTTCACCTCGCTCAGAATTATAACACTTTTCACCTCGCTCTGAATTACAACACTTCACCTCGCTCTGAATTACAACACTTCGCCTCGCTCAGAATTAGAACATTTCGCCTCGCTCAGAATTAGAACACTTCGCCTCGCTCAGAATTAGAACACTTCGCCTCGCTCAGAATTAGAACACTTCACCTCGCTCAGAATTAGAACACTTCACCTCGCTCAGAATTAGAACACTTCCCCTCGCTCTGAATTAGAACACTTCACCTCGCTCTGAATTAGAACACTTCACCTCGCTCTGAATTAGAACACTTCACCTCGCTCAGAATTAGAACACTTCACCTCGCTCAGAATTAGAACACTTCACCTCGCTCTGAATTATAACACTTCACCTGGCTCAGAATTAGAACACTTCACCTCGCTCAGAATTAGAACACTTCACCTCGCTCTGAATTAGAACACTTCACCTCGCTCAGAATTAGAACACTTCACCTCGCTCTGAATTATAACACTTCACCTCGCTCTGAATTAGAACACTTTACCTCGCTCAGAATTAGAGCACTTCACCTCGCTCTGAATTAGAACACTTCACCTGGCTCTGAATTATAACACTTCACCTCGCTCTGAATTAGAACACTTCACCTCGCTCAGAATTAGAACACTTCACCTCGCTCTGAATTAGAACACTTCACCTCGCTCAGAATTAGAGCACTTCACCTCGCTCTGAATTAGAACACTTCACCTCGCTCAGAATTAGAGCACTTCACCTCGCTCTGAATTAGAACACTTCACCTGGCTCTGAATTATAACACTTCACCTCGCTCTGAATTAGAACACTTCACCTCACTCAGAATTAGAACACTTCACCTCGCTCTGAATTAGAACACTTCACCTCGCTCAGAATTAGAGCACTTCACCTCGCTCTGAATTAGAACACTTCACCTCGCTCAGAATTAGAGCACTTCACCTCGCTCAGAATTAGAACACTTCACCTCGCTCAGAATTATAACACTTTTCACCTCGCTCTGAATTACAACACTTCACCTCGCTCAGAATTAGAATACTTCACCTCGCTCAGAATTAGAGCTCTTCACCTCGCTCAGAATTAGAACACTTCACCTCGCTCGGAATTATAACACTTTTCACCTCGCTCTGAATTACAACACTTCGCCTCGCTCAGAATTAGAACACTTCGCCTCGCTCAGAATTAGAACACTTCGCCTCGCTCAGAATTAGAACACTTCGCCTCGCTCAGAATTAGAACACTTCACCTCGCTCAGAATTAGAACACTTCACCTCGCTCAGAATTAGAACACTTCACCTCGCTCTGAATTAGAACACTTCACCTCGCTCTGAATTAGAACACTTCACCTCGCTCTGAATTAGAACACTTCACCTCGCTCAGAATTAGAACACTTCACCTCGCTCAGAATTAGAACACTTCACCTCGCTCTGAATTAGAACACTTCACCTCGCTCAGAATTAGAACACTTCACCTCGCTCAGAATTAGAACACTTCACCTCGCTCTGAATTAGAACACTTCACCTCGCTCTGAATTATAACACTTCACCTCGCTCTGAATTATAACACTTCACCTCGCTCAGAATTAGAACACTTCACCTCGCTCAGAATTAGAACACTTCACCTCGCTCTGAATTAGAACACTTCACCTCGCTCAGAATTAGAACACTTCACCTAGCTCAGAATTAGAACACTTCACCTCGCTCTGAATTATAACACTTCACCTCGCTCTGAATTATAACACTTCACCTCGCTCAGAATTATAACACTTCACCTCGCTCTGAATTATAACACTTCACCTCGCTCTGAATTAGAACACTTCACCTCGCTCAGAATTAGAGCACTTCACCTCGCTCTGAGTTAGAACACTTCACCTGGCTCTGAATTATAACACTTCACCTCGCTCTGAATTAGAACACTTCACCTCGCTCAGAATTAGAACACTTCACCTCGCTCTGAATTAGAACACTTCACCTCGCTCAGAATTAGAGCACTTCGACTCGCTCTGAATTAGAACACTTCACCTCGCTCAGAATTAGAGCACTTCACCTCGCTCAGAATTAGAACACTTCACCTCGCTCAGAATTATAACACTTTTCACCTCGCTCTGAATTACAACACTTCACCTCGCTCAGAATTAGAACACTTCACCTCGCTCAGAATTAGAGCTCTTCACCTCGCTCAGAATTAGAACACTTCACCTCGCTCGGAATTATAACACTTTTCACCTCGCTCTGAATTACAACACTTCGCCTCGCTCAGAATTAGAACACTTCGCCTCGCTCAGAATTAGAACACTTCGCCTCGCTCAGAATTAGAACACTTCGCCTCGCTCAGAATTAGAACACTTCACCTCGCTCAGAATTAGAACACTTCACCTCGCTCAGAATTAGAACACTTCACCTCGCTCTGAATTAGAACACTTCACCTCGCTCAGAATTAGAACACTTCACCTCGCTCAGAATTAGAACACTTCACCTCGCTCAGAATTAGAACACTTCACCTCGCTCTGAATTAGAACACTTCACCTCGCTCTGAATTATAACACTTCACCTCGCTCTGAATTAGAACACTTCACCTCGCTCAGAATTAGAACACTTCACCTCGCTCAGAATTAGAACACTTCACCTCGCTCTGAATTAGAACACTTCACCTCGCTCAGAATTAGAACACTTCACCTAGCTCAGAATTAGAACACTTCACCTCGCTCTGAATTATAACACTTCACCTCGCTCTGAATTAGAACACTTCACCTCGCTCAGAATTAGAACACATCACCTAGCTCAGAATTAGAACACTTCACCTCGCTCTGAATTATAACACTTCACCTCGCTCAGAATTAGAACACTTCACCTCGCTCTGAATTATAACACTTCACCTCGCTCAGAATTATAACACTTCACCTGGCTCAGAATTAGAACACTTCACCTCGCTCAGAATTAGAACACTTCACCTCGCTCTGAATTATAACACTTCACCTGGCTCAGAATTAGAACACTTCACCTCGCTCTGAATTAGAACACTTCACCTGGCTCAGAATTAGAACACTTCACCTCGCTCAGAATTAGAACACTTCACCTCGCTCAGAATTAGAAAACTTCACCTCGCTCAGAATTAGAACACTTCACCTCGCTCTGAATTATAACACTTCACCTCGCTCAGAATTATAACACTTCACCTCGCTCTGAATTATAACACTTCACCTCGCTCTGAATTAGAACACTTCACCTCGCTCAGAATTAGAACACTTCACCTCGCTCTGAATTAGAACACTTCACCTCGCTCAGAATTAGAGCACTTCGCCTCGCTCTGAATTAGAACACTTCACCTGGCTCTGAATTATAACACTTCACCTCGCTCTGAATTAGAACACTTCACCTCGCTCAGAATTAGAGCACTTCACCTCGCTCAGAATTAGAGCACTTCACCTCGCTCAGAATTAGAGCACTTCACCTCGCTCGGAATTAGAACACTTCACCTCGCTCGGAATTATAACACTTTTCATCTCGCTCTGAATTACAACACTTCGCCTCGCTCAGAATTAGAACACTTCGCCTCGCTCAGAATTAGAACACTTCGCCTCGCTCAGAATTAGAACACTTCGCCTCGCTCAGAATTAGAACACTTCACCTCGCTCAGAATTAGAACACTTCACCTCGCTCAGAATTAGAACACTTCACCTCGCTCTGAATTAGAACACTTCACCTCGCTCAGAATTAGAACACTTCACCTCGCTCAGAATTAGAACACTTCACCTCGCTCAGAATTAGAACACTTCACCTCGCTCAGAATTAGAACACTTCACCTCGCTCTGAATTAGAACACTTCACCTCGCTCAGAATTAGAACACTTCACCTAGCTCAGAATTAGAACACTTCACCTCGCTCTGAATTATAACACTTCACCTCGCTCAGAATTAGAACACTTCACCTCGCTCTGAATTATAACACTTCACCTCGCTCAGAATTATAACACTTCACCTGGCTCAGAATTAGAACACTTCACCCCGCTCAGAATTAGAACACTTCACCTCGCTCTGAATTATAACACTTCACCTGGCTCAGAATTAGAACACTTCACCTCGCTCTGAATTAGAACACTTCACCTGGCTCAGAATTAGAACACTTCACCTCGCTCAGAATTAGAACACTTCACCTCGCTCAGAATTAGAAAACTTCACCTCGCTCAGAATTAGAACACTTCACCTCGCTCTGAATTATAACACTTCACCTCGCTCAGAATTATAACACTTCACCTCGCTCTGAATTATAACACTTCACCTCGCTCAGAATTAGAACACTTCACCTCGCTCAGAATTAGAACACTTCACCTCGCTCTGAATTAGAACACTTCACCTCGCTCAGAATTAGAACACTTCACCTCGCTCAGAATTAGAACACTTCACCTCGCTCTGAATTAGAACACTTCACCTCGCTCAGAATTAGAACACTTCACCTCGCTCTGAATTAGAACACTTCACCTGGCTCAGAATTAGAACACTTCACCTCGCTCAGAATTAGAACACTTCACCTCGCTCTGAATTAGAACACTTCACCTCGCTCAGAATTAGAACACTTCACCTCGCTCAGAATTAGAACACTTCACCTCGCTCTGAATTAGAACACTTCACCTCGCTCTGAATTAGAACACTTCACCTCGCTCAGAATTAGAACACTTCACCTAGCTCAGAATTAGAACACTTCACCTCGCTCTGAATTATAACACTTCACCTCGCTCAGAATTAGAACACTTCACCTCGCTCTGAATTATAACACTTCACCTCGCTCAGAATTATAACACTTCACCTGGCTCAGAATTAGAACACTTCACCTCGCTCAGAATTAGAACACTTCACCTCGCTCTGAATTATAACACTTCACCTGGCTCAGAATTAGAACACTTCACCTCGCTCTGAATTAGAACACTTCACCTGGCTCAGAATTAGAACACTTCACCTCGCTCAGAATTAGAACACTTCACCTCGCTCAGAATTAGAAAACTTCACCTCGCTCAGAATTAGAACACTTCACCTCGCTCTGAATTATAACACTTCACCTCGCTCAGAATTATAACACTTCACCTCGCTCTGAATTATAACACTTCACCTCGCTCAGAATTAGAACACTTCACCTCGCTCAGAATTAGAACACTTCACCTCGCTCTGAATTAGAACACTTCACCTCGCTCAGAATTAGAACACTTCACCTCGCTCAGAATTAGAACACTTCACCTCGCTCTGAATTAGAACACTTCACCTCGCTCTGAATTAGAACACTTCACCTCGCTCAGAATTAGAACACTTCACCTAGCTCAGAATTAGAACACTTCACCTCGCTCTGAATTATAACACTTCACCTCGCTCAGAATTAGAACACTTCACCTCGCTCTGAATTATAACACTTCACCTCGCTCAGAATTATAACACTTCACCTGGCTCAGAATTAGAACACTTCACCTCGCTCAGAATTAGAACACTTCACCTCGCTCTGAATTATAACACTTCACCTGGCTCAGAATTAGAACACTTCACCTCGCTCTGAATTAGAACACTTCACCTGGCTCAGAATTAGAACACTTCACCTCGCTCGGAATTAGAACACTTCACCTCGCTCAGAATTAGAAAACTTCACCTCGCTCAGAATTAGAACACTTCACCTCGCTCTGAATTATAACACTTCACCTCGCTCAGAATTATAACACTTCACCTCGCTCTGAATTATAACACTTCACCTCGCTCAGAATTAGAACACTTCACCTCGCTCAGAATTAGAACACTTCACCTCGCTCTGAATTAGAACACTTCACCTCGCTCAGAATTAGAACACTTCACCTCGCTCAGAATTAGAACACTTCACCTCGCTCTGAATTAGAACACTTCACCTCGCTCAGAATTAGAACACTTCACCTCGGTCAGAATTAGAACACTTCACCTCGCTCTGAATTAGAACACTTCACCTCGCTCTGAATTATAACACTTCACCTCGCTCTGAATTAGAACACTTCACCTCGCTCAGAATTAGAACACTTCACCTCGCTCAGAATTAGAACACTTCACCTCGCTCTGAATTAGAACACTTCACCTCGCTCAGAATTAGAACACTTCACCTAGCTCAGAATTAGAACACTTCACCTCGCTCTGAATTATAACACTTCACCTCGCTCAGAATTAGAACACTTCACCTCGCTCTGAATTATAACACTTCACCTCGCTCAGAATTATAACACTTCACCTGGCTCAGAATTAGAACACTTCACCCCGCTCAGAATTAGAACACTTCACCTCGCTCTGAATTATAACACTTCACCTGGCTCAGAATTAGAACACTTCACCTCGCTCTGAATTAGAACACTTCATCTGGCTCAGAATTAGAACACTTCACCTCGCTCAGAATTAGAACACTTCACCTCGCTCAGAATTAGAAAACTTCACCTCGCTCAGAATTAGAACACTTCACCTCGCTCTGAATTATAACACTTCACCTCGCTCAGAATTATAACACTTCACCTCGCTCTGAATTATAACACTTCACCTCGCTCTGAATTAGAGCACTTCACCTCGCTCTGAATTAGAACACTTCACCTCGCTCTGAATTAGAACACTTCACCTCGCTCAGAATTAGAGCACTTCACCTCGCTCTGAATTAGAACACTTCACCTGGCTCTGAATTATAACACTTCACCTCGCTCTGAATTAGAACACTTCACCTCGCTCAGAATTAGAGCACTTCACCTCGCTCAGAATTAGAACACTTCACCTCGCTCAGAATTATAACACTTTTCACCTCGCTCTGAATTACAACACTTCACCTTGCTCAGAATTAGAACACTTCACCTCGCTCAGAATTAGAACACTTCGCCTCGCTCAGAATTAGAACACTTCGCCTGGCTCAGAATTAGAACACTTCACCTCGCTCAGAATTAGAACACTTCACCTCGCTCAGAATTAGAACACTTCACCTCGCACATAATTAGAACACTTCACCTCGCTCTGAATTAGAACACTTCACCTCGCTCAGAATTAGAACACTTCACCTCGCTCTGAATTATAACACTTCACCTCGCTCTGAATTAGAACACTTCACCTCGCTCAGAATTAGAACACTTCACCTCGCTCTGAATTAGAACACTTCACCTCGCTCAGAATTAGAACACTTCACCTCGCTCTGAATTAGAACACTTCACCTCGCTCAGAATTAGAACACTTCACCTCGCTCAGAATTAGAACACTTCACCTCGCTCAGAATTAGAACACTTCACCTCGCTCAGAATTAGAACACTTCACCTCGCTCTGAATTAGAACACTTCACCTCGCTCTGAATTAGAACACTTCACCTCGCTCGGAATTAGAACACTTCACCTCGCTCTGAATTATAACACTTCACCTGGCTCAGAATTAGAACATTTCACCTCGCTCAGAATTAGAACACTTCACCTCGCTCAGAATTAGAACACTTCACCTCGCTCAGAATTAGAACACTTCACCTCGCTCTGAATTATAACACTTCACCTCGCTCAGAATTAGAACACTTCACCTCGCTCTGAATTAGAACACTTCACCTCGCTCAGAATTAGAACACTTCACCTCGCTCAGAATTAGAACACTTCACCTCGCTCAGAATTAGAACACTTCACCTCGCTCAGAATTAGAACACTTCACCTCGCTCAGAATTAGAACACTTCACCTCGCTCAGTATTAGAACACTTCACCTCGCTCAGAATTAGAACACTTCACCTCGCTGTGAATTAGAACACTTCACCTCGCTCTGAATTAGAACACTTCACCTCGCTCTGAATTAGAACACTTCACCTCGCTCAGAATTAGAACACTTCACCTCGCTCTGAATTAGAACACTTCACCTCGCTCTGAATTAGAACACTTCACCTCGCTCAGAATTAGAACACTTCACCTCGCTCTGAATTAGAACACTTCACCTCGCTCAGAATTAGAACACTTCACCTAGCTCAGAATTAGAACACTTCACCTCGCTCTGAATTATAACACTTCACCTCGCTCAGAATTAGAACACTTCACCTCGCTCTGAATTATAACACTTCACCTCGCTCAGAATTATAACACTTCACCTGGCTCAGAATTAGAACACTTCACCCCGCTCAGAATTAGAACACTTCACCTCGCTCTGAATTATAACACTTCACCTGGCTCAGAATTAGAACACTTCACCTCGCTCTGAATTAGAACACTTCATCTGGCTCAGAATTAGAACACTTCACCTCGCTCAGAATTAGAACACTTCACCTCGCTCAGAATTAGAAAACTTCACCTCGCTCAGAATTAGAACACTTCACCTCGCTCTGAATTATAACACTTCACCTCGCTCAGAATTATAACACTTCACCTCGCTCTGAATTATAACACTTCACCTCGCTCTGAATTAGAGCACTTCACCTCGCTCTGAATTAGAACACTTCACCTCGCTCTGAATTAGAACACTTCACCTCGCTCAGAATTAGAGCACTTCACCTCGCTCTGAATTAGAACACTTCACCTGGCTCTGAATTATAACACTTCACCTCGCTCTGAATTAGAACACTTCACCTCGCTCAGAATTAGAGCACTTCACCTCGCTCAGAATTAGAACACTTCACCTCGCTCAGAATTATAACACTTTTCACCTCGCTCTGAATTACAACACTTCACCTTGCTCAGAATTAGAACACTTCACCTCGCTCAGAATTAGAACACTTCGCCTCGCTCAGAATTAGAACACTTCGCCTGGCTCAGAATTAGAACACTTCACCTCGCTCAGAATTAGAACACTTCACCTCGCTCAGAATTAGAACACTTCACCTCGCACAGAATTAGAACACTTCACCTCGCTCTGAATTAGAACACTTCACCTCGCTCAGAATTAGAACACTTCACCTCGCTCTGAATTATAACACTTCACCTCGCTCTGAATTAGAACACTTCACCTCGCTCAGAATTAGAACACTTCACCTCGCTCTGAATTAGAACACTTCACCTCGCTCAGAATTAGAACACTTCACCTCGCTCTGAATTAGAACACTTCACCTCGCTCAGAATTAGAACACTTCACCTCGCTCAGAATTAGAACACTTCACCTCGCTCAGAATTAGAACACTTCACCTCGCTCAGAATTAGAACACTTCACCTCGCTCTGAATTAGAACACTTCACCTCGCTCTGAATTAGAACACTTCACCTCGCTCGGAATTAGAACACTTCACCTCGCTCTGAATTATAACACTTCACCTGGCTCAGAATTAGAACATTTCACCTCGCTCAGAATTAGAACACTTCACCTCGCTCAGAATTAGAACACTTCACCTCGCTCAGAATTAGAACACTTCACCTCGCTCTGAATTATAACACTTCACCTCGCTCAGAATTAGAACACTTCACCTCGCTCTGAATTAGAACACTTCACCTCGCTCAGAATTAGAACACTTCACCTCGCTCAGAATTAGAACACTTCACCTCGCTCAGAATTAGAACACTTCACCTCGCTCAGAATTAGAACACTTCACCTCGCTCAGAATTAGAACACTTCACCTCGCTCAGTATTAGAACACTTCACCTCGCTCAGAATTAGAACACTTCACCTCGCTGTGAATTAGAACACTTCACCTCGCTCTGAATTAGAACACTTCACCTCGCTCTGAATTAGAACACTTCACCTCGCTCAGAATTAGAACACTTCACCTCGCTCTGAATTAGAACACTTCACCTCGCTCTGAATTAGAACACTTCACCTCGCTCAGAATTAGAACACTTCACCTCGCTCTGAATTAGAACACTTCACCTCGCTCAGAATTAGAACACTTCACCTCGCTCAGAATTAGAACACTTCACCTCGCTCAGAATTAGAACACTTCACCTCGCTCAGAATTAAAACACTTCACCTCGCTCTGAATTAGAACACTTCACCTCGCTCTGAATTATAACACTTCACCTCGCTCTGAATTATAACACTTCACCTCGCTCAGAATTAGAACACTTCACCTCGCTCAGAATTAGAACACTTCACCTCGCTCAGAATTAGAACACTTCACCTCGCTCAGAATTAGAACACTTCACCTCGCTCAGAATTTGAACACTTCACCTCGCTCAGAATTAGAACACTTCACCTCGCTCAGAATTAGAACACTTCACCTCGCTCAGAATTAGAACACTTCACCTCGCTCTGAATTAGAACACTTAACCTGGCTCAGAATTAGAACACTTCACCTCGCTCTGAATTAGAACACTTCACCTCGCTCAGAATTAGAACACTTCACCTCGCTCAGAATTATAACACTTTTCACCTCGCTCTGAATTACAACACTTCACCTCGCTCAGAATTAGAACACTTCACCTCACTCAGAATTAGAACACTTCACCTCGCTCAGAATTAGAAGACTTCACCTCGCTCAGAATTAGAACACTTCACCTCGCTCAGAATTAGAACACTTCACCTGGCTCAGAATTAGAACACTTCACCTCGCTCTGAATTAGAACACTTCACCTCGCTCTGAATTAGAACACTTCACCTCGCTCGGAATTAGAACACTTCACCTCGCTCTGAATTATAACACTTCACCTGGCTCAGAATTAGAACATTTCACCTCGCTCAGAATTAGAACACTTCACCTCGCTCAGAATTAGAACACTTCACCTCGCTCAGAATTAGAACACTTCACCTCGCTCTGAATTATAACACTTCACCTCGCTCAGAATTAGAACACTTCACCTCGCTCTGAATTAGAACACTTCACCTCGCTCAGAATTAGAACACTTCACCTCGCTCAGAATTAGAACACTTCACCTCGCTCAGAATTAGAACACTTCACCTCGCTCAGAATTAGAACACTTCACCTCGCTCAGAATTAGAACACTTCACCTCGCTCAGTATTAGAACACTTCACCTCGCTCAGAATTAGAACACTTCACCTCGCTGTGAATTAGAACACTTCACCTCGCTCTGAATTAGAACACTTCACCTCGCTCTGAATTAGAACACTTCACCTCGCTCAGAATTAGAACACTTCACCTCGCTCTGAATTAGAACACTTCACCTCGCTCTGAATTAGAACACTTCACCTCGCTCAGAATTAGAACACTTCACCTCGCTCTGAATTAGAACACTTCACCTCGCTCAGAATTAGAGCACTTCACCTCGCTCAGAATTAGAGCACTTCACCTCGCTCAGAATTAGAGCACTTCACCTCGCTCGGAATTAGAACACTTCACCTCGCTCGGAATTATAACACTTTTCATCTCGCTCTGAATTACAACACTTCGCCTCGCTCAGAATTAGAACACTTCGCCTCGCTCAGAATTAGAACACTTCGCCTCGCTCAGAATTAGAACACTTCGCCTCGCTCAGAATTAGAACACTTCACCTCGCTCAGAATTAGAACACTTCACCTCGCTCAGAATTAGAACACTTCACCTCGCTCTGAATTAGAACACTTCACCTCGCTCAGAATTAGAACACTTCACCTCGCTCAGAATTAGAACACTTCACCTCGCTCAGAATTAGAACACTTCACCTCGCTCAGAATTAGAACACTTCACCTCGCTCTGAATTAGAACACTTCACCTCGCTCAGAATTAGAACACTTCACCTAGCTCAGAATTAGAACACTTCACCTCGCTCTGAATTATAACACTTCACCTCGCTCAGAATTAGAACACTTCACCTCGCTCTGAATTATAACACTTCACCTCGCTCAGAATTATAACACTTCACCTGGCTCAGAATTAGAACACTTCACCCCGCTCAGAATTAGAACACTTCACCTCGCTCTGAATTATAACACTTCACCTGGCTCAGAATTAGAACACTTCACCTCGCTCTGAATTAGAACACTTCACCTGGCTCAGAATTAGAACACTTCACCTCGCTCAGAATTAGAACACTTCACCTCGCTCAGAATTAGAAAACTTCACCTCGCTCAGAATTAGAACACTTCACCTCGCTCTGAATTATAACACTTCACCTCGCTCAGAATTATAACACTTCACCTCGCTCTGAATTATAACACTTCACCTCGCTCAGAATTAGAACACTTCACCTCGCTCAGAATTAGAACACTTCACCTCGCTCTGAATTAGAACACTTCACCTCGCTCAGAATTAGAACACTTCACCTCGCTCAGAATTAGAACACTTCACCTCGCTCTGAATTAGAACACTTCACCTCGCTCAGAATTAGAACACTTCACCTCGGTCAGAATTAGAACACTTCACCTCGCTCTGAATTAGAACACTTCACCTCGCTCTGAATTATAACACTTCACCTCGCTCTGAATTAGAACACTTCACCTCGCTCAGAATTAGAACACTTCACCTCGCTCAGAATTAGAACACTTCACCTCGCTCTGAATTAGAACACTTCACCTCGCTCAGAATTAGAACACTTCACCTAGCTCAGAATTAGAACACTTCACCTCGCTCTGAATTATAACACTTCACCTCGCTCAGAATTAGAACACTTCACCTCGCTCTGAATTATAACACTTCACCTCGCTCAGAATTATAACACTTCACCTGGCTCAGAATTAGAACACTTCACCCCGCTCAGAATTAGAACACTTCACCTCGCTCTGAATTATAACACTTCACCTGGCTCAGAATTAGAACACTTCACCTCGCTCTGAATTAGAACACTTCATCTGGCTCAGAATTAGAACACTTCACCTCGCTCAGAATTAGAACACTTCACCTCGCTCAGAATTAGAAAACTTCACCTCGCTCAGAATTAGAACACTTCACCTCGCTCTGAATTATAACACTTCACCTCGCTCAGAATTATAACACTTCACCTCGCTCTGAATTATAACACTTCACCTCGCTCTGAATTAGAGCACTTCACCTCGCTCTGAATTAGAACACTTCACCTCGCTCTGAATTAGAACACTTCACCTCGCTCAGAATTAGAGCACTTCACCTCGCTCTGAATTAGAACACTTCACCTGGCTCTGAATTATAACACTTCACCTCGCTCTGAATTAGAACACTTCACCTCGCTCAGAATTAGAGCACTTCACCTCGCTCAGAATTAGAACACTTCACCTCGCTCAGAATTATAACACTTTTCACCTCGCTCTGAATTACAACACTTCACCTTGCTCAGAATTAGAACACTTCACCTCGCTCAGAATTAGAACACTTCGCCTCGCTCAGAATTAGAACACTTCGCCTGGCTCAGAATTAGAACACTTCACCTCGCTCAGAATTAGAACACTTCACCTCGCTCAGAATTAGAACACTTCACCTCGCACAGAATTAGAACACTTCACCTCGCTCTGAATTAGAACACTTCACCTCGCTCAGAATTAGAACACTTCACCTCGCTCTGAATTATAACACTTCACCTCGCTCTGAATTAGAACACTTCACCTCGCTCAGAATTAGAACACTTCACCTCGCTCTGAATTAGAACACTTCACCTCGCTCAGAATTAGAACACTTCACCTCGCTCTGAATTAGAACACTTCACCTCGCTCAGAATTAGAACACTTCACCTCGCTCAGAATTAGAACACTTCACCTCGCTCAGAATTAGAACACTTCACCTCGCTCAGAATTAGAACACTTCACCTCGCTCTGAATTAGAACACTTCACCTCGCTCTGAATTAGAACACTTCACCTCGCTCGGAATTAGAACACTTCACCTCGCTCTGAATTATAACACTTCACCTGGCTCAGAATTAGAACATTTCACCTCGCTCAGAATTAGAACACTTCACCTCGCTCAGAATTAGAACACTTCACCTCGCTCAGAATTAGAACACTTCACCTCGCTCTGAATTATAACACTTCACCTCGCTCAGAATTAGAACACTTCACCTCGCTCTGAATTAGAACACTTCACCTCGCTCAGAATTAGAACACTTCACCTCGCTCAGAATTAGAACACTTCACCTCGCTCAGAATTAGAACACTTCACCTCGCTCAGAATTAGAACACTTCACCTCGCTCAGAATTAGAACACTTCACCTCGCTCAGTATTAGAACACTTCACCTCGCTCAGAATTAGAACACTTCACCTCGCTGTGAATTAGAACACTTCACCTCGCTCTGAATTAGAACACTTCACCTCGCTCTGAATTAGAACACTTCACCTCGCTCAGAATTAGAACACTTCACCTCGCTCTGAATTAGAACACTTCACCTCGCTCTGAATTAGAACACTTCACCTCGCTCAGAATTAGAACACTTCACCTCGCTCTGAATTAGAACACTTCACCTCGCTCAGAATTAGAACACTTCACCTCGCTCAGAATTAGAACACTTCACCTCGCTCAGAATTAGAACACTTCACCTCGCTCAGAATTAAAACACTTCACCTCGCTCTGAATTAGAACACTTCACCTCGCTCTGAATTATAACACTTCACCTCGCTCTGAATTATAACACTTCACCTCGCTCAGAATTAGAACACTTCACCTCGCTCAGAATTAGAACACTTCACCTCGCTCAGAATTAGAACACTTCACCTCGCTCAGAATTAGAACACTTCACCTCGCTCAGAATTTGAACACTTCACCTCGCTCAGAATTAGAACACTTCACCTCGCTCAGAATTAGAACACTTCACCTCGCTCAGAATTAGAACACTTCACCTCGCTCTGAATTAGAACACTTAACCTGGCTCAGAATTAGAACACTTCACCTCGCTCTGAATTAGAACACTTCACCTCGCTCAGAATTAGAACACTTCACCTCGCTCAGAATTATAACACTTTTCACCTCGCTCTGAATTACAACACTTCACCTCGCTCAGAATTAGAACACTTCACCTCACTCAGAATTAGAACACTTCACCTCGCTCAGAATTAGAAGACTTCACCTCGCTCAGAATTAGAACACTTCACCTCGCTCAGAATTAGAACACTTCACCTGGCTCAGAATTAGAACACTTCACCTCGCTCTGAATTAGAACACTTCACCTCGCTCTGAATTAGAACACTTCACCTCGCTCGGAATTAGAACACTTCACCTCGCTCTGAATTATAACACTTCACCTGGCTCAGAATTAGAACATTTCACCTCGCTCAGAATTAGAACACTTCACCTCGCTCAGAATTAGAACACTTCACCTCGCTCAGAATTAGAACACTTCACCTCGCTCTGAATTATAACACTTCACCTCGCTCAGAATTAGAACACTTCACCTCGCTCTGAATTAGAACACTTCACCTCGCTCAGAATTAGAACACTTCACCTCGCTCAGAATTAGAACACTTCACCTCGCTCAGAATTAGAACACTTCACCTCGCTCAGAATTAGAACACTTCACCTCGCTCAGAATTAGAACACTTCACCTCGCTCAGTATTAGAACACTTCACCTCGCTCAGAATTAGAACACTTCACCTCGCTGTGAATTAGAACACTTCACCTCGCTCTGAATTAGAACACTTCACCTCGCTCTGAATTAGAACACTTCACCTCGCTCAGAATTAGAACACTTCACCTCGCTCTGAATTAGAACACTTCACCTCGCTCTGAATTAGAACACTTCACCTCGCTCAGAATTAGAACACTTCACCTCGCTCTGAATTAGAATACTTCACCTCGCTCAGAATTAGAACACTTCACCTCGCTCAGAATTAGAACACTTCACCTCGCTCAGAATTAGAACACTTCACCTCGCTCAGAATTAAAACACTTCACCTCGCTCTGAATTAGAACACTTCACCTCGCTCTGAATTATAACACTTCACCTCGCTCTGAATTATAACACTTCACCTCGCTCAGAATTAGAACACTTCACCTCGCTCAGAATTAGAACACTTCACCTCGCTCAGAATTAGAACACTTCACCTCGCTCAGAATTAGAACACTTCACCTCGCTCAGAATTAGAACACTTCACCTCGCTCAGAATTTGAACACTTCACCTCGCTCAGAATTAGAACACTTCACCTCGCTCAGAATTAGAACACTTCACCTCGCTCAGAATTAGAACACTTCACCTCGCTCTGAATTAGAACACTTCACCTCGCTCAGAATTAGAACACTTCACCTCGCTCGAATTAGAACACTTCACCTCGCTCAGAATTAGAACACTTCACCTCGCTCAGAATTATAACACTTTTCACCTCGCTCTGAATTACAACACTTCACCTCGCTCAGAATTAGAACACTTCACCTCACTCAGAATTAGAACACTTCACCTCGCTCAGAATTAGAAGACTTCACCTCGCTCAGAATTAGAACACTTCACCTCGCTCTGAATTAGAACACTTCACCTCGCTCAGAATTAGAGCACTTCACCTCGCTCTGAATTATAACACTTCACCTCGCTCTGAATTATAGCACTTCACCTCGCTCTGAATTATAACACTTCACCTCGCTCTGAATTACAACACTTCACCTCGCTCAGAATTAGAACACTTCACCTCGCTCAGAATTAGAACACTTCACCTGGCTCAGAATTAGAACACTTCACCTCCCTCTGAATTATAACACTTCACCTCGCTCAGAATTAGAACACTTCACCTCGCTCTGAATTAGAACACTTCACCTCGCTCAGAATTAGAAGACTTCACCTCGCTCAGAATTAGAAGACTTCACCTCGCTCAGAATTAGAAGACTTCACCTCGCTCTGAATTAGAACACTTCACCTCGCTCTGAATTAGAACACTTCACCTGGCTCAGAATTAGAACACTTCACCTCGCTCTGAATTAGAACACTTCACCTCGCTCAGAATTAGAACACTTCACCTCGCTCTGAATTACAACACTTCACCTCGCTCAGAATTAGAACACTTCACCTCGCTCAGAATTAGAACACTTCACCTCGCTCAGAATTAGAACTCTTCACCTCGCTCAGAATTAGAACTCTTCACCTCGCTCAGAATTAGAACACTTCACCTCGCTCTGAATTAGAACACTTCACCTCGCTCAGAATTAGAACACTTCACCTCGCTCAGAATTAGAACACTTCACCTCGCTCAGAATTAGAACACTTCACCTCGCTCAGAATTAGAACTCTTCACCTCGCTCAGAATTAGAACACTTCACCTCGCTCAGAATTAGAACACTTCACCTCGCTCTGAATTAGAACACTTCACCTCGCTCTGAATTAGAACACTTCACCTCGCTCGGAATTAGAACACTTCACCTCGCTCTGAATTATAACACTTCACCTGGCTCAGAATTAGAACACTTCACCTCGCTCAGAATTAGAACACTTCACCTCGCTCTGAATTAGAACACTTCACCTCGCTCTGAATTAGAACACTTCACCTCGCTCGGAATTAGAACACTTCACCTCGCTCTGAATTATAACACTTCACCTGGCTCAGAATTAGAACATTTCACCTCGCTCAGAATTAGAACACTTCACCTCGCTCAGAATTAGAACACTTCACCTCGCTCAGAATTAGAACACTTCACCTCGCTCTGAATTAGAACACTTCACCTCGCTCAGAATTAGAACACTTCACCTCGCTCAGAATTAGAACTCTTCACCTCGCTCAGAATTAGAACACTTCACCTCGCTCAGAATTAGAACACTTCACCTCGCTCAGAATTAGAAGACTTCTCCTCGCTCAGAATTAGAACACTTCACCTCGCTCAGAATTAGAACACTTCACCTGGCTCAGAATTAGAACACTTCACCTCGCTCTGAATTAGAACACTTCACCTCGCTCTGAATTAGAACACTTCACCTCGCTCGGAATTAGAACACTTCACCTCGCTCTGAATTATAACACTTCACCTGGCTCAGAATTAGAACATTTCACCTCGCTCAGAATTAGAACACTTCACCTCGCTCAGAATTAGAACACTTCACCTCGCTCAGAATTAGAACACTTCACCTCGCTCAGAATTAGAACACTTCACCTCGCTCTGAATTATAACACTTCACCTCGCTCAGAATTAGAACACTTCACCTCGATCTGAATTAGAACACTTCACCTCGCTCAGAATTAGAACACTTCACCTCGCTCAGAATTAGAACACTTCACCTCGCTCAGAATTAGAACACTTCACCTCGCTCAGAATTAGAACACTTCACCTCGCTCAGAATTAGAACACTTCACCTCGCTCAGAATTAGAACACTTCACCTCGCTCAGTATTAGAACACTTCACCTCGCTCAGAATTAGAACACTTCACCTCGCTGTGAATTAGAACACTTCACCTCGCTCTGAATTAGAACACTTCACCTCGCTCTGAATTAGAACACTTCACCTCGCTCAGAATTAGAACACTTCACCTCGCTCTGAATTAGAACACTTCACCTCGCTCTGAATTAGAACACTTCACCTCGCTCAGAATTAGAACACTTCACCTCGCTCTGAATTAGAACACTTCACCTCGCTCAGAATTAGAACACTTCACCTCGCTCAGAATTAGAACACTTCACCTCGCTCAGAATTAGAACACTTCACCTCGCTCAGAATTAAAACACTTCACCTCGCTCTGAATTAGAACACTTCACCTCGCTCTGAATTATAACACTTCACCTCGCTCTGAATTATAACACTTCACCTCGCTCAGAATTAGAACACTTCACCTCGCTCAGAATTAGAACACTTCACCTCGCTCAGAATTAGAACACTTCACCTCGCTCAGAATTAGAACACTTCACCTCGCTCAGAATTAGAACACTTCACCTCGCTCAGAATTTGAACACTTCACCTCGCTCAGAATTAGAACACTTCACCTCGCTCAGAATTAGAACACTTCACCTCGCTCAGAATTAGAACACTTCACCTCGCTCTGAATTAGAACACTTCACCTGGCTCAGAATTAGAACACTTCACCTCGCTCTGAATTAGAACACTTCACCTCGCTCAGAATTAGAACACTTCACCTCGCTCAGAATTATAACACTTTTCACCTCGCTCTGAATTACAACACTTCACCTCGCTCAGAATTAGAACACTTCACCTCACTCAGAATTAGAACACTTCACCTCGCTCAGAATTAGAAGACTTCACCTCGCTCAGAATTAGAACACTTCACCTCGCTCTGAATTAGAACACTTCACCTCGCTCAGAATTAGAGCACTTCACCTCGCTCTGAATTATAACACTTCACCTCGCTCTGAATTATAGCACTTCACCTCGCTCTGAATTATAACACTTCACCTCGCTCTGAATTACAACACTTCACCTCGCTCAGAATTAGAACACTTCACCTCGCTCAGAATTAGAACACTTCACCTGGCTCAGAATTAGAACACTTCACCTCCCTCTGAATTATAACACTTCACCTCGCTCAGAATTAGAACACTTCACCTCGCTCTGAATTAGAACACTTCACCTCGCTCAGAATTAGAAGACTTCACCTCGCTCAGAATTAGAAGACTTCACCTCGCTCAGAATTAGAAGACTTCACCTCGCTCTGAATTAGAACACTTCACCTCGCTCTGAATTAGAACACTTCACCTGGCTCAGAATTAGAACACTTCACCTCGCTCTGAATTAGAACACTTCACCTCGCTCAGAATTAGAACACTTCACCTCGCTCTGAATTACAACACTTCACCTCGCTCAGAATTAGAACACTTCACCTCGCTCAGAATTAGAACACTTCACCTCGCTCAGAATTAGAACTCTTCACCTCGCTCAGAATTAGAACACTTCACCTCGCTCAGAATTAGAACACTTCACCTCGCTCTGAATTAGAACACTTCACCTCGCTCAGAATTAGAACACTTCACCTCGCTCAGAATTAGAACACTTCACGTCGCTCAGAATTAGAACACTTCACCTGGCTCAGAATTAGAACACTTCACCTCGCTCTGAATTATAACACTTCACCTCGCTCAGAATTAGAACACTTCACCTCGCTCTGAATTAGAACACTTCACCTCGCTCAGAATTATAACACTTCACCTGGCTCAGAATTAGAACACTTCACCTCGCTCAGAATTAGAACACTTCACCTCGCTCTGAATTGTAACACTTCACCTGGCTCAGAATTAGAACACTTCACCTCGCTCTGAATTAGAACACTTCACCTCGCTCAGAATTAGAACACTTCACCTCGCTCAGAATTAGAACACTGCACCTCGCTCTGAATTATAACACTTCACCTCGCTCAGAATTAGAACACTTCACCTCGCTCTGAATTAGAACACTTCACCTCGCTCAGAATTAGAACACTTCACCTCGCTCAGAATTAGAACTCTTCACCTCGCTCAGAATTAGAACACTTCACCTCGCTCAGAATTAGAACACTTCACCTCGCTCAGAATTAGAAGACTTCACCTCGCTCAGAATTAGAACACTTCACCTCGCTCAGAATTAGAACACTTCACCTGGCTCAGAATTAGAACACTTCACCTCGCTCTGAATTAGAACACTTCACCTCGCTCTGAATTAGAACACTTCACCTCGCTCGGAATTAGAACACTTCACCTCGCTCTGAATTATAACACTTCACCTGGCTCAGAATTAGAACATTTCACCTCGCTCAGAATTAGAACACTTCACCTCGCTCAGAATTAGAACACTTCACCTCGCTCAGAATTAGAACACTTCACCTCGCTCTGAATTATAACACTTCACCTCGCTCAGAATTAGAACACTTCACCTCGCTCAGAATTAGAACACTTCACCTCGCTCAGAATTAGAACACTTCACCTCGCTCAGAATTAGAACACTTCACCTCGCTCAGTATTAGAACACTTCACCTCGCTCAGAATTAGAACACTTCACCTCGCTGTGAATTAGAACACTTCACCTCGCTCTGAATTAGAACACTTCACCTCGCTCTGAATTAGAACACTTCACCTCGCTCAGAATTAGAACACTTCACCTCGCTCTGAATTAGAACACTTCACCTCGCTCTGAATTAGAACACTTCACCTCGCTCAGAATTAGAACACTTCACCTCGCTCTGAATTAGAACACTTCACCTCGCTCAGAATTAGAACACTTCACCTCGCTCAGAATTAGAACACTTCACCTCGCTCAGAATTAGAACACTTCACCTCGCTCAGAATTAAAACACTTCACCTCGCTCTGAATTAGAACACTTCACCTCGCTCTGAATTATAACACTTCACCTCGCTCTGAATTATAACACTTCACCTCGCTCAGAATTAGAACACTTCACCTCGCTCAGAATTAGAACACTTCACCTCGCTCAGAATTAGAACACTTCACCTCGCTCAGAATTTGAACACTTCACCTCGCTCAGAATTAGAACACTTCACCTCGCTCAGAATTAGAACACTTCACCTCGCTCAGAATTAGAACACTTCACCTCGCTCTGAATTAGAACACTTCACCTGGCTCAGAATTAGAACACTTCACCTCGCTCTGAATTAGAACACTTCACCTCGCTCAGAATTAGAACACTTCACCTCGCTCAGAATTATAACACTTTTCACCTCGCTCTGAATTACAACACTTCACCTCGCTCAGAATTAGAACACTTCACCTCACTCAGAATTAGAACACTTCACCTCGCTCAGAATTAGAAGACTTCACCTCGCTCAGAATTAGAACACTTCACCTCGCTCTGAATTAGAACACTTCACCTCGCTCAGAATTAGAGCACTTCACCTCGCTCTGAATTATAACACTTCACCTCGCTCTGAATTATAGCACTTCACCTCGCTCTGAATTATAACACTTCACCTCGCTCTGAATTACAACACTTCACCTCGCTCAGAATTAGAACACTTCACCTCGCTCAGAATTAGAACACTTCACCTGGCTCAGAATTAGAACACTTCACCTCCCTCTGAATTATAACACTTCACCTCGCTCAGAATTAGAACACTTCACCTCGCTCTGAATTAGAACACTTCACCTCGCTCAGAATTAGAAGACTTCACCTCGCTCAGAATTAGAAGACTTCACCTCGCTCAGAATTAGAAGACTTCACCTCGCTCTGAATTAGAACACTTCACCTCGCTCTGAATTAGAACACTTCACCTGGCTCAGAATTAGAACACTTCACCTCGCTCAGAATTAGAACACTTCACCTCGCTCAGAATTAGAACACTTCACCTCGCTCAGAATTAGAACTCTTCACCTCGCTCAGAATTAGAACTCTTCACCTCGCTCAGAATTAGAACACTTCACCTCGCTCTGAATTAGAACACTTCACCTCGCTCAGAATTAGAACACTTCACCTCGCTCAGAATTAGAACACTTCACCTCGCTCAGAATTAGAACACTTCACCTCGCTCAGAATTAGAACACTTCACCTGGCTCAGAATTAGAACACTTCACCTCGCTCTGAATTATAACACTTCACCTCGCTCAGAATTAGAACACTTCACCTCGCTCTGAATTAGAACACTTCACCTCGCTCAGAATTATAACACTTCACCTGGCTCAGAATTAGAACACTTCACCTCGCTCAGAATTAGAACACTTCACCTCGCTCTGAATTGTAACACTTCACCTGGCTCAGAATTAGAACACTTCACCTCGCTCTGAATTAGAACACTTCACCTCGCTCAGAATTAGAACACTTCACCTCGCTCAGAATTAGAACACTGCACCTCGCTCTGAATTATAACACTTCACCTCGCTCAGAATTATAACACTTCACCTCGCTCTGAATTATAACACTTCACCTCGCTCAGAATTAGAACACTTCACCTCGCTCAGAATTAGAACACTTCACCTCGCTCTGAATTAGAACACTTCACCTCGCTCAGAATTAGAGCACTTCACCTCGCTCAGAATTAGAACACTTCACCTCGCTCAGAATTATAACACTTTTCACCTCGCTCTGAATTACAACACTTCACCTCGCTCAGAATTAGAACACTTCACCTCGCTCTGAATTAGAACACTTCACCTCGCTCAGAATTAGAACACTTCACCTCGCTCAGAATTAGAACTCTTCACCTCGCTCAGAATTAGAACACTTCACCTCGCTCAGAATTAGAACACTTCACCTCGCTCTGAATTAGAACACTTCACCTCGCTCTGAATTAGAACACTTCACCTCGCTCGGAATTAGAACACTTCACCTCGCTCTGAATTATAACACTTCACCTGGCTCAGAATTAGAACATTTCACCTCGCTCAGAATTAGAACACTTCACCTCGCTCAGAATTAGAACACTTCACCTCGCTCAGAATTAGAACACTTCACCTCGCTCTGAATTAGAACACTTCACCTCGCTCAGAATTAGAACACTTCACCTCGCTCAGAATTAGAACTCTTCACCTCGCTCAGAATTAGAACACTTCACCTCGCTCAGAATTAGAACACTTCACCTCGCTCTGAATTAGAACACTTCACCTCGCTCGGAATTAGAACACTTCACCTCGCTCTGAATTATAACACTTCACCTGGCTCAGAATTAGAACATTTCACCTCGCTCAGAATTAGAACACTTCACCTCGCTCAGAATTAGAACACTTCACCTCGCTCAGAATTAGAACACTTCACCTCGCTCTGAATTATAACACTTCACCTCGCTCAGAATTAGAACACTTCACCTCGCTCTGAATTAGAACACTTCACCTCGCTCAGAATTAGAACACTTCACCTCGCTCAGAATTAGAACACTTCACCTCGCTCAGAATTAGAACACTTCACCTCGCTCAGAATTAGAACACTTCACCTCGCTCAGTATTAGAACACTTCACTTCGCTCAGAATTAGAACACTTCACCTCGCTGTGAATTAGAACACTTCACCTCGCTCTGAATTAGAACACTTCACCTCGCTCTGAATTAGAACACTTCACCTCGCTCAGAATTAGAACACTTCACCTCGCTCTGAATTAGAACACTTCACCTCGCTCTGAATTAGAACACTTCACCTCGCTCTGAATTAGAACACTTCACCTCGCTCTGAATTAGAACACTTCACCTCGCTCAGAATTAGAACACTTCACCTCGCTCAGAATTAGAACACTTCACCTCGCTCAGAATTAAAACACTTCACCTCGCTCTGAATTAGAACACTTCACCTCGCTCTGAATTATAACACTTCACCTCGCTCTGAATTATAACACTTCACCTCGCTCAGAATTAGAACACTTCACCTCGCTCAGAATTAGAACACTTCACCTCGCTCAGAATTAGAACACTTCACCTCGCTCAGAATTAGAACACTTCACCTCGCTCAGAATTAGAACACTTCACCTCGCTCAGAATTTGAACACTTCACCTCGCTCAGAATTAGAAGACTTCACCTCGCTCAGAATTAGAAGACTTCACCTCGCTCAGAATTAGAAGACTTCACCTCGCTCTGAATTAGAACACTTCACCTCGCTCTGAATTAGAACACTTCACCTGGCTCAGAATTAGAACACTTCACCTCGCTCTGAATTAGAACACTTCACCTCGCTCTGAATTATAACACTTCACCTCGCTCTGAATTATAACACTTCACCTCGCTCAGAATTAGAACACTTCACCTCGCTCAGAATTAGAACACTTCACCTCGCTCAGAATTAGAACACTTCACCTCGCTCAGAATTAGAACACTTCACCTCGCTCAGAATTAGAACACTTCACCTCGCTCAGAATTTGAACACTTCACCTCGCTCAGAATTAGAAGACTTCACCTCGCTCAGAATTAGAAGACTTCACCTCGCTCAGAATTAGAAGACTTCACCTCGCTCTGAATTAGAACACTTCACCTCGCTCTGAATTAGAACACTTCACCTGGCTCAGAATTAGAACACTTCACCTCGCTCTGAATTAGAACACTTCACCTCGCTCAGAATTAGAACACTTCACCTCGCTCTGAATTACAACACTTCACCTCGCTCAGAATTAGAACACTTCACCTCGCTCAGAATTAGAACACTTCACCTCGCTCAGAATTAGAACTCTTCACCTCGCTCAGAATTAGAACACTTCACCTCGCTCAGAATTAGAACACTTCACCTCGCTCTGAATTAGAACACTTCACCTCGCTCAGAATTAGAACACTTCACCTCGCTCAGAATTAGAACACTTCACGTCGCTCAGAATTAGAACACTTCACCTGGCTCAGAATTAGAACACTTCACCTCGCTCTGAATTATAACACTTCACCTCGCTCAGAATTAGAACACTTCACCTCGCTCTGAATTAGAACACTTCACCTCGCTCAGAATTATAACACTTCACCTGGCTCAGAATTAGAACACTTCACCTCGCTCAGAATTAGAACACTTCACCTCGCTCTGAATTGTAACACTTCACCTGGCTCAGAATTAGAACACTTCACCTCGCTCTGAATTAGAACACTTCACCTCGCTCAGAATTAGAACACTTCACCTCGCTCAGAATTAGAACACTGCACCTCGCTCTGAATTATAACACTTCACCTCGCTCAGAATTAGAACACTTCACCTCGCTCTGAATTAGAACACTTCACCTCGCTCAGAATTAGAACACTTCACCTCGCTCAGAATTAGAACTCTTCACCTCGCTCAGAATTAGAACACTTCACCTCGCTCAGAATTAGAACACTTCACCTCGCTCAGAATTAGAAGACTTCACCTCGCTCAGAATTAGAACACTTCACCTCGCTCAGAATTAGAACACTTCACCTGGCTCAGAATTAGAACACTTCACCTCGCTCTGAATTAGAACACTTCACCTCGCTCTGAATTAGAACACTTCACCTCGCTCGGAATTAGAACACTTCACCTCGCTCTGAATTATAACACTTCACCTGGCTCAGAATTAGAACATTTCACCTCGCTCAGAATTAGAACACTTCACCTCGCTCAGAATTAGAACACTTCACCTCGCTCAGAATTAGAACACTTCACCTCGCTCTGAATTATAACACTTCACCTCGCTCAGAATTAGAACACTTCACCTCGCTCAGAATTAGAACACTTCACCTCGCTCAGAATTAGAACACTTCACCTCGCTCAGAATTAGAACACTTCACCTCGCTCAGTATTAGAACACTTCACCTCGCTCAGAATTAGAACACTTCACCTCGCTGTGAATTAGAACACTTCACCTCGCTCTGAATTAGAACACTTCACCTCGCTCTGAATTAGAACACTTCACCTCGCTCAGAATTAGAACACTTCACCTCGCTCTGAATTAGAACACTTCACCTCGCTCTGAATTAGAACACTTCACCTCGCTCAGAATTAGAACACTTCACCTCGCTCTGAATTAGAACACTTCACCTCGCTCAGAATTAGAACACTTCACCTCGCTCAGAATTAGAACACTTCACCTCGCTCAGAATTAGAACACTTCACCTCGCTCAGAATTAAAACACTTCACCTCGCTCTGAATTAGAACACTTCACCTCGCTCTGAATTATAACACTTCACCTCGCTCTGAATTATAACACTTCACCTCGCTCAGAATTAGAACACTTCACCTCGCTCAGAATTAGAACACTTCACCTCGCTCAGAATTAGAACACTTCACCTCGCTCAGAATTTGAACACTTCACCTCGCTCAGAATTAGAACACTTCACCTCGCTCAGAATTAGAACACTTCACCTCGCTCAGAATTAGAACACTTCACCTCGCTCTGAATTAGAACACTTCACCTGGCTCAGAATTAGAACACTTCACCTCGCTCTGAATTAGAACACTTCACCTCGCTCAGAATTAGAACACTTCACCTCGCTCAGAATTATAACACTTTTCACCTCGCTCTGAATTACAACACTTCACCTCGCTCAGAATTAGAACACTTCACCTCACTCAGAATTAGAACACTTCACCTCGCTCAGAATTAGAAGACTTCACCTCGCTCAGAATTAGAACACTTCACCTCGCTCTGAATTAGAACACTTCACCTCGCTCAGAATTAGAGCACTTCACCTCGCTCTGAATTATAACACTTCACCTCGCTCTGAATTATAGCACTTCACCTCGCTCTGAATTATAACACTTCACCTCGCTCTGAATTACAACACTTCACCTCGCTCAGAATTAGAACACTTCACCTCGCTCAGAATTAGAACACTTCACCTGGCTCAG
Organism: Salvelinus alpinus; assembly: GCF_045679555.1. NCBI lineage: Eukaryota > Metazoa > Chordata > Actinopteri > Salmoniformes > Salmonidae > Salvelinus > Salvelinus alpinus. Next base: position 42,228 of record NW_027256061.1, read on the forward strand.
AATTAGAACACTTCACCTCCCTCTGAATTATAACACTTCACCTCGCTCAGAATTAGAACACTTCACCTCGCTCTGAATTAGAACACTTCACCTCGCTCAGAATTAGAAGACTTCACCTCGCTCAGAATTAGAAGACTTCACCTCGCTCAGAATTAGAAGACTTCACCTCGCTCTGAATTAGAACACTTCACCTCGCTCTGAATTAGAACACTTCACCTGGCTCAGAATTAGAACACTTCACCTCGCTCAGAATTAGAACACTTCACCTCGCTCAGAATTAGAACACTTCACCTCGCTCAGAATTAGAACTCTTCACCTCGCTCAGAATTAGAACTCTTCACCTCGCTCAGAATTAGAACACTTCACCTCGCTCTGAATTAGAACACTTCACCTCGCTCAGAATTAGAACACTTCACCTCGCTCAGAATTAGAACACTTCACCTCGCTCAGAATTAGAACACTTCACCTCGCTCAGAATTAGAACACTTCACCTGGCTCAGAATTAGAACACTTCACCTCGCTCTGAATTATAACACTTCACCTCGCTCAGAATTAGAACACTTCACCTCGCTCTGAATTAGAACACTTCACCTCGCTCAGAATTATAACACTTCACCTGGCTCAGAATTAGAACACTTCACCTCGCTCAGAATTAGAACACTTCACCTCGCTCTGAATTGTAACACTTCACCTGGCTCAGAATTAGAACACTTCACCTCGCTCTGAATTAGAACACTTCACCTCGCTCAGAATTAGAACACTTCACCTCGCTCAGAATTAGAACACTGCACCTCGCTCTGAATTATAACACTTCACCTCGCTCAGAATTATAACACTTCACCTCGCTCTGAATTATAACACTTCACCTCGCTCAGAATTAGAACACTTCACCTCGCTCAGAATTAGAACACTTCACCTCGCTCTGAATTAGAACACTTCACCTCGCTCAGAATTAGAGCACTTCACCTCGCTCAGAATTAGAACACTTCACCTCGCTCAGAATTATAACACTTTTCACCTCGCTCTGAATTACAACACTTCACCTCGCTCAGAATTAGAACACTTCACCTCGCTCTGAATTAGAACACTTCACCTCGCTCAGAATTAGAACACTTCACCTCGCTCAGAATTAGAACTCTTCACCTCGCTCAGAATTAGAACACTTCACCTCGCTCAGAATTAGAACACTTCACCTCGCTCTGAATTAGAACACTTCACCTCGCTCTGAATTAGAACACTTCACCTCGCTCGGAATTAGAACACTTCACCTCGCTCTGAATTATAACACTTCACCTGGCTCAGAATTAGAACATTTCACCTCGCTCAGAATTAGAACACTTCACCTCGCTCAGAATTAGAACACTTCACCTCGCTCAGAATTAGAACACTTCACCTCGCTCTGAATTAGAACACTTCACCTCGCTCAGAATTAGAACACTTCACCTCGCTCAGAATTAGAACTCTTCACCTCGCTCAGAATTAGAACACTTCACCTCGCTCAGAATTAGAACACTTCACCTCGCTCTGAATTAGAACACTTCACCTCGCTCGGAATTAGAACACTTCACCTCGCTCTGAATTATAACACTTCACCTGGCTCAGAATTAGAACATTTCACCTCGCTCAGAATTAGAACACTTCACCTCGCTCAGAATTAGAACACTTCACCTCGCTCAGAATTAGAACACTTCACCTCGCTCTGAATTATAACACTTCACCTCGCTCAGAATTAGAACACTTCACCTCGCTCTGAATTAGAACACTTCACCTCGCTCAGAATTAGAACACTTCACCTCGCTCAGAATTAGAACACTTCACCTCGCTCAGAATTAGAACACTTCACCTCGCTCAGAATTAGAACACTTCACCTCGCTCAGTATTAGAACACTTCACTTCGCTCAGAATTAGAACACTTCACCTCGCTGTGAATTAGAACACTTCACCTCGCTCTGAATTAGAACACTTCACCTCGCTCTGAATTAGAACACTTCACCTCGCTCAGAATTAGAACACTTCACCTCGCTCTGAATTAGAACACTTCACCTCGCTCTGAATTAGAACACTTCACCTCGCTCTGAATTAGAACACTTCACCTCGCTCTGAATTAGAACACTTCACCTCGCTCAGAATTAGAACACTTCACCTCGCTCAGAATTAGAACACTTCACCTCGCTCAGAATTAAAACACTTCACCTCGCTCTGAATTAGAACACTTCACCTCGCTCTGAATTATAACACTTCACCTCGCTCTGAATTATAACACTTCACCTCGCTCAGAATTAGAACACTTCACCTCGCTCAGAATTAGAACACTTCACCTCGCTCAGAATTAGAACACTTAACCTCGCTCAGAATTAGAACACTTCACCTCGCTCAGAATTAGAACACTTCACCTCGCTCAGAATTTGAACACTTCACCTCGCTCAGAATTAGAACACTTCACCTCGCTCAGAATTAGAACACTTCACCTCGCTCAGAATTAGAACACTTCACCTCGCTCTGAATTAGAACACTTCACCTGGCTCAGAATTAGAACACTTCACCTCGCTCTGAATTAGAACACTTCACCTCGCTCTGAATTAGAACACTTCACCTCGCTCAGAATTAGAACACTTCACCTCGCTCAGAATTAGAACACTGCACCTCGCTCTGAATTATAACACTTCACCTCGCTCAGAATTATAACACTTCACCTCGCTCTGAATTATAACACTTCACCTCGCTCAGAATTAGAACACTTCACCTCGCTCAGAATTAGAACACTTCACCTCGCTCAGTATTAGAACACTTCACTTCGCTCAGAATTAGAACACTTCACCTCGCTGTGAATTAGAACACTTCACCTCGCTCTGAATTAGAACACTTCACCTCGCTCTGAATTAGAACACTTCACCTCGCTCAGAATTAGAACACTTCACCTCGCTCTGAATTAGAACACTTCACCTCGCTCTGAATTAGAACACTTCACCTCGCTCTGAATTAGAACACTTCACCTCGCTCTGAATTAGAACACTTCACCTCGCTCAGAATTAGAACACTTCACCTCGCTCAGAATTAGAACACTTCACCTCGCTCAGAATTAAAACACTTCACCTCGCTCTGAATTAGAACACTTCACCTCGCTCTGAATTATAACACTTCACCTCGCTCTGAATTATAACACTTCACCTCGCTCAGAATTAGAACACTTCACCTCGCTCAGAATTAGAACACTTCACCTCGCTCAGAATTAGAACACTTCACCTCGCTCAGAATTAGAACACTTCACCTCGCTCAGAATTAGAACACTTCACCTCGCTCAGAATTTGAACACTTCACCTCGCTCAGAATTAGAACACTTCACCTCGCTCAGAATTAGAACACTTCACCTCGCTCAGAATTAGAACACTTCACCTCGCTCTGAATTAGAACACTTCACCTGGCTCAGAATTAGAACACTTCACCTCGCTCTGAATTAGAACACTTCACCTCGCTCTGAATTAGAACACTTCACCTCGCTCAGAATTAGAACACTTCACCTCGCTCAGAATTAGAACACTGCACCTCGCTCTGAATTATAACACTTCACCTCGCTCAGAATTATAACACTTCACCTCGCTCTGAATTATAACACTTCACCTCGCTCAGAATTAGAACACTTCACCTCGCTCAGAATTAGAACACTTCACCTCGCTCTGAATTAGAACACTTCACCTCGCTCAGAATTAGAGCACTTCACCTCGCTCAGAATTAGAACACTTCACCTCGCTCAGAATTATAACACTTTTCACCTCGCTCTGAATTACAACACTTCACCTCGCTCAGAATTAGAACACTTCACCTCGCTCTGAATTAGAACACTTCACCTCGCTCAGAATTAGAACACTTCACCTCGCTCAGAATTAGAACTCTTCACCTCGCTCAGAATTAGAACACTTCACCTCGCTCAGAATTAGAACACTTCACCTCGCTCTGAATTAGAACACTTCACCTCGCTCTGAATTAGAACACTTCACCTCGCTCGGAATTAGAACACTTCACCTCGCTCTGAATTATAACACTTCACCTGGCTCAGAATTAGAACATTTCACCTCCCTCAGAATTAGAACACTTCACCTCGCTCAGAATTAGAACACTTCACCTCGCTCAGAATTAGAACACTTCACCTCGCTCTGAATTAGAACACTTCACCTCGCTCAGAATTAGAACACTTCACCTCGCTCAGAATTAGAACTCTTCACCTCGCTCAGAATTAGAACACTTCACCTCGCTCAGAATTAGAACACTTCACCTCGCTCTGAATTAGAACACTTCACCTCGCTCGGAATTAGAACACTTCACCTCGCTCTGAATTATAACACTTCACCTGGCTCAGAGTTAGAACACTTCACCTCGCTCAGAATTAGAACACTTCACCTCGCTCAGAATTAGAACTCTTCACCTCGCTCAGAATTAGAACACTTCACCTCGCTCAGAATTAGAACACTTCACCTCGCTCTGAATTAGAACACTTCACCTCGCTCTGAATTAGAACACTTCACCTCGCTCGGAATTAGAACACTTCACCTCGCTCTGAATTATAACACTTCACCTGGCTCAGAATTAGAACATTTCACCTCGCTCAGAATTAGAACACTTCACCTCGCTCAGAATTAGAACACTTCACCTCGCTCAGAATTAGAACACTTCACCTCGCTCTGAATTAGAACACTTCACCTCGCTCAGAATTAGAACACTTCACCTCGCTCAGAATTAGAACTCTTCACCTCGCTCAGAATTAGAACACTTCACCTCGCTCAGAATTAGAACACTTCACCTCGCTCTGAATTAGAACACTTCACCTCGCTCGGAATTAGAACACTTCACCTCGCTCTGAATTATAACACTTCACCTGGCTCAGAATTAGAACATTTCACCTCGCTCAGAATTAGAACACTTCACCTCGCTCAGAATTAGAACACTTCACCTCGCTCAGAATTAGAACACTTCACCTCGCTCTGAATTATAACACTTCACCTCGCTCAGAATTAGAACACTTCACCTCGCTCTGAATTAGAACACTTCACCTCGCTCAGAATTAGAACACTTCACCTCGCTCAGAATTAGAACACTTCACCTCGCTCAGAATTAGAACACTTCACCTCGCTCAGAATTAGAACACTTCACCTCGCTCAGAATTAGAACACTTCACCTCGCTCAGTATTAGAACACTTCACCTCGCTCAGAATTAGAACACTTCACCTCGCTGTGAATTAGAACACTTCACCTCGCGCTGAATTAGAACACTTCACCTCGCTCTGAATTAGAACACTTCACCTCGCTCAGAATTAGAACACTTCACCTCGCTCTGAATTAGAACACTTCACCTCGCTCTGAATTAGAACACTTCACCTCGCTCTGAATTAGAACACTTCACCTCGCTCTGAATTAGAACACTTCACCTCGCTCAGAATTAGAACACTTCACCTCGCTCAGAATTAGAACACTTCACCTCGCTCAGAATTAAAACACTTCACCTCGCTCTGAATTAGAACACTTCACCTCGCTCTGAATTATAACACTTCACCTCGCTCTGAATTATAACACTTCACCTCGCTCAGAATTAGAACACTTCACCTCGCTCAGAATTAGAACACTTCACCTCGCTCAGAATTAGAACACTTCACCTCGCTCAGAATTAGAACACTTCACCTCGCTCAGAATTAGAACACTTCACCTCGCTCAGAATTAGAACACTTCACCTGGCTCAGAATTAGAACACTTCACCTCGCTCTGAATTATAACACTTCACCTCGCTCAGAATTAGAACACTTCACCTCGCTCTGAATTAGAACACTTCACCTCGCTCAGAATTATAACACTTCACCTGGCTCAGAATTAGAACACTTCACCTCGCTCAGAATTAGAACACTTCACCTCGCTCTGAATTGTAACACTTCACCTGGCTCAGAATTAGAACACTTCACCTCGCTCTGAATTAGAACACTTCACCTCGCTCAGAATTAGAACACTTCACCTCGCTCAGAATTAGAACACTGCACCTCGCTCTGAATTATAACACTTCACCTCGCTCAGAATTATAACACTTCACCTCGCTCTGAATTATAACACTTCACCTCGCTCAGAATTAGAACACTTCACCTCGCTCAGAATTAGAACTCTTCACCTCGCTCAGAATTAGAACACTTCACCTCGCTCAGAATTAGAACACTTCACCTCGCTCAGAATTAGAACACTTCACCTCGCTCAGTATTAGAACACTTCACCTCGCTCAGAATTAGAACACTTCACCTCGCTGTGAATTAGAACACTTCACCTCGCGCTGAATTAGAACACTTCACCTCGCTCTGAATTAGAACACTTCACCTCGCTCAGAATTAGAACACTTCACCTCGCTCTGAATTAGAACACTTCACCTCGCTCTGAATTAGAACACTTCACCTCGCTCTGAATTAGAACACTTCACCTCGCTCTGAATTAGAACACTTCACCTCGCTCAGAATTAGAACACTTCACCTCGCTCAGAATTAGAACACTTCACCTCGCTCAGAATTAAAACACTTCACCTCGCTCTGAATTAGAACACTTCACCTCGCTCTGAATTATAACACTTCACCTCGCTCTGAATTATAACACTTCACCTCGCTCAGAATTAGAACACTTCACCTCGCTCAGAATTAGAACACTTCACCTCGCTCAGAATTAGAACACTTCACCTCGCTCAGAATTAGAACACTTCACCTCGCTCAGAATTAGAACACTTCACCTCGCTCAGAATTAGAACACTTCACCTGGCTCAGAATTAGAACACTTCACCTCGCTCTGAATTATAACACTTCACCTCGCTCAGAATTAGAACACTTCACCTCGCTCTGAATTAGAACACTTCACCTCGCTCAGAATTATAACACTTCACCTGGCTCAGAATTAGAACACTTCACCTCGCTCAGAATTAGAACACTTCACCTCGCTCTGAATTGTAACACTTCACCTGGCTCAGAATTAGAACACTTCACCTCGCTCTGAATTAGAACACTTCACCTCGCTCAGAATTAGAACACTTCACCTCGCTCAGAATTAGAACACTGCACCTCGCTCTGAATTATAACACTTCACCTCGCTCAGAATTATAACACTTCACCTCGCTCTGAATTATAACACTTCACCTCGCTCAGAATTAGAACACTTCACCTCGCTCAGAATTAGAACTCTTCACCTCGCTCAGAATTAGAACACTTCACCTCGCTCAGAATTAGAACACTTCACCTCGCTCAGAATTAGAACACTTCACCTCGCTCTGAATTAGAACACTTCACCTCGCTCTGAATTAGAACACTTCACCTCGCTCTGAATTATAACACTTCACCTCGCTCAGAATTAGAACACTTCACCTCGCTCTGAATTAGAACACTTCACCTCGCTCAGAATTAGAACACTTCACCTCGCTCAGAATTAGAACACTTCACCTCGCTCAGAATTAGAACACTTCACCTCGCTCAGAATTAGAACACTTCACCTCGCTCAGTATTAGAACACTTCACCTCGCTCAGAATTAGAACACTTCACCTCGCTGTGAATTAGAACACTTCACCTCGCTCTGAATTAGAACACTTCACCTCGCTCTGAATTAGAACACTTCACCTCGCTCAGAATTAGAACACTTCACCTCGCTCTGAATTAGAACACTTCACCTCGCTCTGAATTAGAACACTTCACCTCGCTCTGAATTAGAACACTTCACCTCGCTCTGAATTAGAACACTTCACCTCGCTCAGAATTAGAACACTTCACCTCGCTCAGAATTAGAACACTTCACCTCGCTCAGAATTAAAACACTTCACCTCGCTCTGAATTAGAACACTTCACCTCGCTCTGAATTATAACACTTCACCTCGCTCTGAATTATAACACTTCACCTCGCTCAGAATTAGAACACTTCACCTCGCTCAGAATTAGAACACTTCACCTCGCTCAGAATTAGAACACTTCACCTCGCTCAGAATTAGAACACTTCACCTCGCTCAGAATTAGAACACTTCACCTCGCTCAGAATTTGAACACTTCACCTCGCTCAGAATTAGAACACTTCACCTCGCTCAGAATTAGAACACTTCACCTCGCTCAGAATTAGAACACTTCACCTCGCTCTGAATTAGAACACTTCACCTGGCTCAGAATTAGAACACTTCACCTCGCTCTGAATTAGAACACTTCACCTCGCTCTGAATTAGAACACTTCACCTCGCTCAGAATTAGAACACTTCACCTCGCTCAGAATTAGAACACTGCACCTCGCTCTGAATTATAACACTTCACCTCGCTCAGAATTATAACACTTCACCTCGCTCTGAATTATAACACTTCACCTCGCTCAGAATTAGAACACTTCACCTCGCTCAGAATTAGAACACTTCACCTCGCTCTGAATTAGAACACTTCACCTCGCTCAGAATTAGAGCACTTCACCTCGCTCAGAATTAGAACACTTCACCTCGCTCAGAATTATAACACTTTTCACCTCGCTCTGAATTACAACACTTCACCTCGCTCAGAATTAGAACACTTCACCTCGCTCTGAATTAGAACACTTCACCTCGCTCAGAATTAGAACACTTCACCTCGCTCAGAATTAGAACTCTTCACCTCGCTCAGAATTAGAACACTTCACCTCGCTCAGAATTAGAACACTTCACCTCGCTCTGAATTAGAACACTTCACCTCGCTCTGAATTAGAACACTTCACCTCGCTCGGAATTAGAACACTTCACCTCGCTCTGAATTATAACACTTCACCTGGCTCAGAATTAGAACATTTCACCTCGCTCAGAATTAGAACACTTCACCTCGCTCAGAATTAGAACACTTCACCTCGCTCAGAATTAGAACACTTCACCTCGCTCTGAATTAGAACACTTCACCTCGCTCAGAATTAGAACACTTCACCTCGCTCAGAATTAGAACTCTTCACCTCGCTCAGAATTAGAACACTTCACCTCGCTCAGAATTAGAACACTTCACCTCGCTCTGAATTAGAACACTTCACCTCGCTCGGAATTAGAACACTTCACCTCGCTCTGAATTATAACACTTCACCTGGCTCTGAATTATAACACTTCACCTCGCTCAGAATTAGAACACTTCACCTCGCTCTGAATTAGAACACTTCACCTCGCTCAGAATTAGAACACTTCACCTCGCTCAGAATTAGAACACTTCACCTCGCTGTGAATTAGAACACTTCACCTCGCGCTGAATTAGAACACTTCACCTCGCTCTGAATTAGAACACTTCACCTCGCTCAGAATTAGAACACTTCACCTCGCTCTGAATTAGAACACTTCACCTCGCTCTGAATTAGAACACTTCACCTCGCTCTGAATTAGAACACTTCACCTCGCTCTGAATTAGAACACTTCACCTCGCTCAGAATTAGAACACTTCACCTCGCTCAGAATTAGAACACTTCACCTCGCTCAGAATTAAAACACTTCACCTCGCTCTGAATTAGAACACTTCACCTCGCTCAGAATTAGAACACTTCACCTCGCTCAGAATTAGAACACTTCACCTCGCTCAGAATTAGAACACTTCACCTCGCTCAGAATTAGAACACTTCACCTCGCTCAGAATTAGAACACTTCACCTCGCTCAGAATTTGAACACTTCACCTCGCTCAGAATTAGAACACTTCACCTCGCTCAGAATTAGAACACTTCACCTCGCTCAGAATTAGAACACTTCACCTCGCTCTGAATTAGAACACTTCACCTCGCTCAGAATTAGAACACTTCACCTCGCTCAGAATTAGAACACTGCACCTCGCTCTGAATTATAACACTTCACCTCGCTCAGAATTATAACACTTCACCTCGCTCTGAATTATAACACTTCACCTCGCTCAGAATTAGAACACTTCACCTCGCTCAGAATTAGAACACTTCACCTCGCTCTGAATTAGAACACTTCACCTCGCTCAGAATTAGAGCACTTCACCTCGCTCAGAATTAGAACACTTCACCTCGCTCAGAATTATAACACTTTTCACCTCGCTCTGAATTACAACACTTCACCTCGCTCAGAATTAGAACACTTCACCTCGCTCTGAATTAGAACACTTCACCTCGCTCAGAATTAGAACACTTCACCTCGCTCAGAATTAGAACTCTTCACCTCGCTCAGAATTAGAACACTTCACCTCGCTCAGAATTAGAACACTTCACCTCGCTCTGAATTAGAACACTTCACCTCGCTCTGAATTAGAACACTTCACCTCGCTCGGAATTAGAACACTTCACCTCGCTCTGAATTATAACACTTCACCTGGCTCAGAATTAGAACATTTCACCTCGCTCAGAATTAGAACACTTCACCTCGCTCAGAATTAGAACACTTCACCTCGCTCAGAATTAGAACACTTCACCTCGCTCTGAATTAGAACACTTCACCTCGCTCAGAATTAGAACACTTCACCTCGCTCAGAATTAGAACTCTTCACCTCGCTCAGAATTAGAACACTTCACCTCGCTCAGAATTAGAACACTTCACCTCGCTCTGAATTAGAACACTTCACCTCGCTCGGAATTAGAACACTTCACCTCGCTCTGAATTATAACACTTCACCTGGCTCAGAATTAGAACATTTCACCTCGCTCAGAATTAGAACACTTCACCTCGCTCAGAATTAGAACACTTCACCTCGCTCAGAATTAGAACACTTCACCTCGCTCTGAATTATAACACTTCACCTCGCTCAGAATTAGAACACTTCACCTCGCTCTGAATTAGAACACTTCACCTCGCTCAGAATTAGAACACTTCACCTCGCTCAGAATTAGAACACTTCACCTCGCTGTGAATTAGAACACTTCACCTCGCGCTGAATTAGAACACTTCACCTCGCTCTGAATTAGAACACTTCACCTCGCTCAGAATTAGAACACTTCACCTCGCTCTGAATTAGAACACTTCACCTCGCTCTGAATTAGAACACTTCACCTCGCTCTGAATTAGAACACTTCACCTCGCTCTGAATTAGAACACTTCACCTCGCTCAGAATTAGAACACTTCACCTCGCTCAGAATTAGAACACTTCACCTCGCTCAGAATTAAAACACTTCACCTCGCTCTGAATTAGAACACTTCACCTCGCTCAGAATTAGAACACTTCACCTCGCTCAGAATTAGAACACTTCACCTCGCTCAGAATTAGAACACTTCACCTCGCTCAGAATTAGAACACTTCACCTCGCTCAGAATTAGAACACTTCACCTCGCTCAGAATTTGAACACTTCACCTCGCTCAGAATTAGAACACTTCACCTCGCTCAGAATTAGAACACTTCACCTCGCTCAGAATTAGAACACTTCACCTCGCTCTGAATTAGAACACTTCACCTGGCTCAGAATTAGAACACTTCACCTCGCTCTGAATTAGAACACTTCACCTCGCTCAGAATTAGAACACTTCACCTCGCTCAGAATTATAACACTTTTCACCTCGCTCTGAATTACAACACTTCACCTCGCTCAGAATAAGAACACTTCACCTCGCTCAGAATTAGAACACTTCACCTCACTCAGAATTAGAACACTTCACCTCGCTCAGAATTAGAAGACTTCACCTCGCTCAGAATTAGAACACTTCACCTCGCTCTGAATTAGAACACTTCACCTCGCTCAGAATTAGAGCACTTCACCTCGCTCTGAATTATAACACTTCACCTCGCTCTGAATTATAGCACTTCACCTCGCTCTGAATTATAACACTTCACCTCGCTCTGAATTACAACACTTCACCTCGCTCAGAATTAGAACACTTCACCTCGCTCAGAATTAGAACACTTCACCTGGCTCAGAATTAGAACACTTCACCTCCCTCTGAATTATAACACTTCACCTCGCTCAGAATTAGAACACTTCACCTCGCTCTGAATTAGAACACTTCACCTCGCTCAGAATTAGAAGACTTCACCTCGCTCAGAATTAGAAGACTTCACCTCGCTCAGAATTAGAAGACTTCACCTCGCTCTGAATTAGAACACTTCACCTCGCTCTGAATTAGAACACTTCACCTGGCTCAGAATTAGAACACTTCACCTCGCTCTGAATTAGAACACTTCACCTCGCTCAGAATTAGAACACTTCACCTCGCTCTGAATTAGAACACTTCACCTCGCTCAGAATTAGAACACTTCACCTCGCTCAGAATTAGAACACTTCACCTCGCTCAGAATTAGAACACTTCACCTCGCTCAGAATTAGAACACTTCACCTGGCTCAGAATTAGAACACTTCACCTCGCTCTGAATTATAACACTTCACCTCGCTCAGAATTAGAACACTTCACCTCGCTCTGAATTAGAACACTTCACCTCGCTCAGAATTATAACACTTCACCTGGCTCAGAATTAGAACACTTCACCTCGCTCAGAATTAGAACACTTCACCTCGCTCTGAATTGTAACACTTCACCTGGCTCAGAATTAGAACACTTCACCTCGCTCTGAATTAGAACACTTCACCTCGCTCAGAATTAGAACACTTCACCTCGCTCAGAATTAGAACACTTCACCTCGCTCTGAATTATAACACTTCACCTCGCTCAGAATTATAACACTTCACCTCGCTCTGAATTATAACACTTCACCTCGCTCAGAATTAGAACACTTCACCTCGCTCAGAATTAGAACACTTCACCTCGCTCTGAATTAGAACACTTCACCTCGCTCAGAATTAGAGCACTTCACCTCGCTCTGAATTATAACACTTCACCTCGCTCAGAATTAGAACACTTCACCTCGCTCTGAATTAGAACACTTCACCTCGCTCAGAATTATAACACTTCACCTGGCTCAGAATTAGAGCACTTCACCTCGCTCAGAATTAGAACACTTCACCTCGCTCTGAATTATAACACTTCACCTGGCTCAGAATTAGAACACTTCACCTCGCTCTGAATTAGAACACTTCACCTCGCTCAGAATTAGAACACTTCACCTGGCTCAGAATTAGAACACTTCACCTCGCTCTGAATTATAACACTTCACCTCGCTCAGAATTATAACACTTCACCTCGCTCTGAATTATAACACTTCACCTCGCTCAGAATTAGAACACTTCACCTCGCTCAGAATTAGAACACTTCACCTCGCTCTGAATTAGAACACTTCACCTCGCTCAGAATTAGAGCACTTCACCTCGCTCTGAATTAGAACACTTCACCTCGCTCTGAATTATAACACTTCACCTCGCTCTGAATTAGAACACTTCACCTCGCTCTGAATTAGAACACTTCACCTCGCTCAGAATTAGAGCACTTCACCTCGCTCAGAATTAGAACACTTCACCTCGCTCAGAATTATAACACTTTTCACCTCGCTCTGAATTACAACACTTCCCCTCGCTCAGAATTAGAACACTTCACCTCGCTCAGAATTAGAACACTTCACCTGGCTCAGAATTAGAACACTTCACCTCGCTCTGAATTATAACACTTCACCTCGCTCAGAATTAGAACACTTCACCTCGCTCTGAATTAGAACACTTCACCTCGCTCAGAATTATAACACTTCACCTCGCTCAGAATTAGAACACTTCACCTCGCTCAGAATTAGAACACTTCACCTCGCTCTGAATTATAACACTTCACCTGGCTCAGAATTAGAACACTTCACCTCGCTCTGAATTAGAACACTTCACCTCGCTCAGAATTAGAACACTTCACCTCGCTCAGAATTAGAACACTTCACCTCGCTCAGAATTAGAACACTTCACCTGGCTCAGAATTAGAACACTTCACCTCGCTCAGAATTAGAACACTTCACCTCGCTCGGAATTAGAACACTTCACCTCGCTCAGAATTAGAACACTTCACCTCGCTCAGAATTAGAACACTTCACCTCGCTCAGAATTAGAACACTTCACCTCGCTCAGAATTAGAACACTTCACCTCGCTCAGAATTAGAACACTTCACCTCGCTCTGAATTAGAACACTTCACCTCGCTCAGAATTAGAACACTTCACCTCGCTCAGAATTATAACACTTTTCACCTCGCTCTGAATTACAACACTTCACCTCGCTCAGAATTAGAACACTTCACCTCGCTCAGAATTAGAACACTTCACCTCGCTCTGAATTAGAACACTTCACCTCGCTCAGAATTAGAACACTTCACCTCGCTCAGAATTAGAACACTTCACCTCGCTCAGAATTAGAACACTTCACCTCGCTCTGAATTAGAACACTTCACCTCGCTCTGAATTATAACACTTCACCTCGCTCAGAATTAGAACACTTCACCTCGCTCAGAATTAGAACACTTCACCTCGCTCAGAATTAGAACACTTCACCTCGCTCAGAATTAGAACACTTCACCTCGCTCAGAATTAGAACACTTCACCTCGCTCTGAATTAGAACACTTCACCTCGCTCAGAATTAGAACACTTCACCTCGCTCAGAATTAGAACACTTCACCTCGCTCAGAATTAGAACACTTCACCTCGCTCTGAATTAGAACACTTCACCTGGCTCAGAATTAGAACACTTCACCTGGCTCAGAATTAGAACACTTCACCTCGCTCTGAATTAGAACACTTCACCTCGCTCAGAATTAGAACACTTCACCTCGCTCAGAATTATAACACTTTTCACCTCGCTCTGAATTACAACACTTCACCTCGCTCAGAATTAGAACACTTCACCTCGCTCAGAATTAGAACACTTCACCTCGCTCAGAATTAGAACACTTCACCTCGCTCAGAATTAGAACACTTCACCTCGCTCAGAATTAGAACACTTCACCTCGCTCTGAATTAGAACACTTCACCTCGCTCAGAATTAGAGCACTTCACCTCGCTCTGAATTAGAACACTTCACCTCGCTCAGAATTAGAACACTTCACCTCGCTCAGAATTATAACACTTCACCTCGCTCAGAATTATAACACTTTTCACCTCGCTCTGAATTACAACACTTCACCTCGCTCAGAATTAGAACACTTCACCTCACTCAGAATTAGAACACTTCACCTCGCTCAGAATTAGAACACTTCACCTCGCTCAGAATTAGAACACTTCACCTCGCTCAGAATTAAAACACTTCACCTCGCTCTGAATTAGAACACTTCACCTCGCTCTGAATTAGAACACTTCACCTCGCTCTGAATTATAACACTTCACCTCGCTCAGAATTAGAACACTTCACCTCGCTCAGAATTAGAACACTTCACCTCGCTCAGAATTAGAACACTTCACCTCGCTCAGAATTAGAACACTTCACCTCGCTCAGAATTAGAACACTTCACCTCGCTCAGAATTAGAACACTTCACCTCGCTCAGAATTAGAACACTTCACCTCGCTCAGAATTAGAACACTTCACCTCGCTCAGAATTAGAACACTTCACCTCGCTCTGAATTAGAACACTTCACCTGGCTCAGAATTAGAACACTTCACCTCGCTCTGAATTAGAACACTTCACCTCGCTCAGAATTAGAACACTTCACCTC
Source organism: Salvelinus alpinus (assembly GCF_045679555.1). Lineage (NCBI taxonomy): Eukaryota > Metazoa > Chordata > Actinopteri > Salmoniformes > Salmonidae > Salvelinus > Salvelinus alpinus. Next base: position 57,715 of record NW_027256061.1, read on the forward strand.
GCTCAGAATTAGAACACTTTTCACCTCGCTCTGAATTACAACACTTCACCTCGCTCAGAATTAGAACACTTCACCTCGCTCAGAATTAGAACACTTCACCTCGCTCAGAATTAGAACACTTCACCTCGCTCAGAATTAGAACACTTCACCTCGCTCAGAATTAGAACACTTCACCTCGCTCTGAATTAGAACACTTCACCTCGCTCAGAATTAGAACACTTCACCTCGCTCTGAATTATAACACTTCACCTCGCTCTGAATTATAACACTTCACCTCGCTCAGAATTATAACACTTCACCTCGCTCTGAATTACAACACTTCACCTCGCTCAGAATTAGAACACTTCACCTCGCTCAGAATTAGAACACTTCACCTCGCTCAGAATTAGAACACTTCACCTCGCTCTGAATTATAACACTTCACCTCGCTCAGAATTAGAACACTTCACCTCGCTCTGAATTAGAACACTTCACCTCGCTCAGAATTAGAACACTTCACCTCGCTCAGAATTAGAACACTTCACCTCGCTCTGAATTAGAACACTTCACCTCGCTCTGAATTAGAACACTTCACCTCGCTCTGAATTAGAACACTTCACCTCGCTCAGAATTAGAACACTTCACCTCGCTCTGAATTAGAACACTTCACCTCGCTCAGAATTAGAACACTTCACCTCGCTCTGAATTAGAACACTTCACCTCGCTCAGAATTAGAACACTTCACCTCGCTCAGAATTAGAACACTTCACCTCGCTCAGAATTAGAACACTTCACCTCGCTCAGAATTAGAACACTTCACCTGGCTCAGAATTAGAACACTTCACCTCGCTCTGAATTATAACACTTCACCTCGCTCAGAATTAGAACACTTCACCTCGCTCTGAATTAGAACACTTCACCTCGCTCAGAATTATAACACTTCACCTGGCTCAGAATTAGAACACTTCACCTCGCTCAGAATTAGAACACTTCACCTCGCTCTGAATTATAACACTTCACCTGGCTCAGAATTAGAACACTTCACCTCGCTCTGAATTAGAACACTTCACCTCGCTCAGAATTATAACACTTCACCTCGCTCAGAATTAGAACACTTCACCTCGCTCTGAATTAGAACACTTCACCTCGCTCAGAATTAGAACACTTCACCTCGCTCTGAATTAGAACACTTCACCTCGCTCAGAATTAGAACACTTCACCTCGCTCAGAATTAGAACACTTCACCTCGCTCTGAATTAGAACACTTCACCTCGCTCAGAATTAGAACACTTCACCTCGCTCAGAATTAGAACACTTCACCTCGCTCAGAATTAGAACACTTCACCTCGCTCAGAATTAGAACACTTCACCTCGCTCAGAATTAGAACACTTCACCTCGCTCAGAATTAGAACACTTCACCTGGCTCAGAATTAGAACACTTCACCTCGCTCAGAATTAGAACACTTCACCTCGCTCTGAATTAGAACACTTCACCTGGCTCAGAATTAGAACACTTCACCTCGCTCTGAATTAGAACACTTCACCTCGCTCAGAATTAGAACACTTCACCTCGCTCAGAATTAGAACACTTCACCTCGCTCAGAATTAGAACACTTCACCTCGCTCAGAATTAGAACACTTCACCTCGCTCAGAATTAGAACACTTCACCTCGCTCAGAATTAGAACACTTCACCTCGCTCAGAATTAGAACACTTCACCTCGCTCTGAATTAGAACACTTCACCTCGCTCAGAATTAGAACACTTCACCTCGCTCTGAATTAGAACACTTCACCTCGCTCAGAATTAGAACACTTCACCTCGCTCTGAATTAGAACACTTCACCTCGCTCAGAATTAGAACACTTCACCTCGCTCAGAATTAGAACACTTCACCTCGCTCTGAATTAGAACACTTCACCTCGCTCAGAATTAGAACACTTCACCTCGCTCAGAATTATAACACTTTTCACCTCGCTCTGAATTACAACACTTCACCTCGCTCAGAATTAGAACACTTCACCTCGCTCAGAATTAGAACACTTCACCTCGCTCAGAATTAGAACACTTCACCTCGCTCAGAATTAGAACACTTCACCTCGCTCAGAATTAGAACACTTCACCTCGCTCTGAATTAGAACACTTCACCTCGCTCAGAATTAGAGCACTTCACCTCGCTCTGAATTAGAACACTTCACCTCGCTCAGAATTAGAGCACTTCACCTCGCTCAGAATTAGAACACTTCACCTCGCTCAGAATTATAACACTTTTCACCTCGCTCTGAATTACAACACTTCACCTCGCTCAGAATTAGAACACTTCACCTCGCTCAGAATTAGAACACTTCACCTCGCTCAGAATTAGAACACTTCACCTCGCTCGGAATTATAACACTTTTCACCTCGCTCTGAATTACAACACTTCACCTCGCTCAGAATTAGAGCACTTCACCTCGCTCTGAATTAGAACACTTCACCTGGCTCTGAATTATAACACTTCACCTCGCTCAGAATTAGAACACTTCGCCTCGCTCAGAATTAGAACACTTCACCTCGCTCAGAATTAGAACACTTCACCTCGCTCAGAATTAGAACACTTCACCTCGCTCTGAATTAGAACACTTCACCTCGCTCTGAATTAGAACACTTCACCTCGCTCAGAATTAGAACACTTCACCTCGCTCTGAATTAGAACACTTCACCTCGCTCAGAATTAGAGCACTTCACCTCGCTCTGAATTAGAACACTTCACCTGGCTCTGAATTATAACACTTCACCTCGCTCTGAATTAGAACACTTCACCTCGCTCTGAATTAGAACACTTCACCTCGCTCAGAAATAGAGCACTTCACCTCGCTCTGAATTAGAACACTTCACCTCGCTCAGAATTAGAGCACTTCACCTCGCTCAGAATTAGAACACTTCACCTCGCTCAGAATTATAACACTTTTCACCTCGCTCTGAATTACAACACTTCACCTCGCTCAGAATTAGAACACTTCACCTCGCTCTGAATTACAACACTTCACCTCGCTCAGAATTAGAACACTTCACCTCGCTCAGAATTAGAGCTCTTCACCTCGCTCAGAATTAGAACACTTCACCTCGCTCGGAATTATAACACTTTTCACCTCGCTCTGAATTACAACACTTCACCTCGCTCAGAATTAGAGCACTTCACCTCGCTCTGAATTAGAACACTTCACCTGGCTCTGAATTATAACACTTCACCTCGCTCAGAATTAGAACACTTCGCCTCGCTCAGAATTAGAACACTTCACCTCGCTCAGAATTAGAACACTTCACCTCGCTCAGAATTAGAACACTTCACCTCGCTCTGAATTAGAACACTTCACCTCGCTCTGAATTAGAAAACTTCACCTCGCTCAGAATTAGAACACTTCACCTCGCTCGGAATTATAACACTTTTCACCTCGCTCTGAATTACAACACTTCGCCTCGCTCAGAATTAGAACACTTCGCCTCGCTCAGAATTAGAACACTTCGCCTCGCTCAGAATTAGAACACTTCGCCTCGTTCAGAATTAGAACACTTCACCTCGCTCAGAATTAGAACACTTAACCTCGCTCAGAATTAGAACACTTCACCTCGCTCAGAATTAGAACACTTCACCTCGCTCTGAATTAGAACACTTCACCTCGCTCAGAATTAGAACACTTCACCTCGCTCAGAATTAGAACACTTCACCTCGCTCTGAATTAGAACACTTCACCTCGCTCTGAATTAGAACACTTCACCTCGCTCAGAATTAGAACACTTCACCTCGCTCAGAATTAGAACACTTCACCTCGCTCTGAATTAGAACACTTCACCTCGCTCTGAATTAGAACACTTCACCTCGCTCTGAATTAGAACACTTCACCTCGCTCAGAATTAGAACACTTCACCTCGCTCAGAATTAGAACACTTCACCTCGCTCTGAATTAGAACACTTCACCTCGCTCAGAATTAGAACACTTCACCTAGCTCAGAATTAGAACACTTCACCTCGCTCAGAATTAGAACACTTCACCTCGCTCAGAATTAGAACACTTCACCTCGCTCTGAATTATAACACTTCACCTCGCTCAGAATTATAACACTTCACCTGGCTCAGAATTAGAACACTTCACCTCGCTCAGAATTATAACACTTCACCTCGCTCTGAATTATAACACTTCACCTGGCTCAGAATTAGAACACTTCACCTCGCTCTGAATTAGAACACTTCACCTCGCTCAGAATTAGAACACTTCACCTCGCTCAGAATTAGAACACTTCACCTCGCTCAGAATTAGAACACTTCACCTCGCTCAGAATTATAACACTTCACCTCGCTCTGAATTATAACACTTCACCTCGCTCTGAATTAGAACACTTCACCTCGCTCAGAATTAGAACACTTCACCTCGCTCTGAATTAGAACACTTCACCTCGCTCAGAATTAGAGCACTTCACCTCGCTCTGAATTAGAACACTTCACCTGGCTCTGAATTATAACACTTCACCTCGCTCTGAATTAGAACACTTCACCTCGCTCAGAATTAGAACACTTCACCTCGCTCTGAATTAGAACACTTCACCTCGCTCAGAAATAGAGCACTTCACCTCGCTCTGAATTAGAACACTTCACCTCGCTCAGAATTAGAGCACTTCACCTCGCTCAGAATTAGAACACTTCACCTCGCTCAGAATTATAACACTTTTCACCTCGCTCTGAATTACAACACTTCACCTCGCTCAGAATTAGAACACTTCACCTCGCTCAGAATTAGAGCTCTTCACCTCGCTCAGAATTAGAACACTTCACCTCGCTCGGAATTATAACACTTTTCACCTCGCTCTGAATTACAACACTTCACCTCGCTCAGAATTAGAGCACTTCACCTCGCTCTGAATTAGAACACTTCACCTGGCTCTGAATTATAACTCTTCACCTCGCTCAGAATTAGAACACTTCGCCTCGCTCAGAATTAGAACACTTCACCTCGCTCAGAATTAGAACACTTCACCTCGCTCAGAATTAGAACACTTCACCTCGCTCTGAATTAGAACACTTCACCTCGCTCTGAATTAGAAAACTTCACCTCGCTCAGAATTAGAACACTTCACCTCGCTCGGAATTATAACACTTTTCACCTCGCTCTGAATTACAACACTTCGCCTCGCTCAGAATTAGAACACTTCGCCTCGCTCAGAATTAGAACACTTCGCCTCGCTCAGAATTAGAACACTTCGCCTCGTTCAGAATTAGAACACTTCACCTCGCTCAGAATTAGAACACTTAACCTCGCTCAGAATTAGAACACTTCACCTCGCTCAGAATTAGAACACTTCACCTCGCTCTGAATTAGAACACTTCACCTCGCTCAGAATTAGAACACTTCACCTCGCTCAGAATTAGAACACTTCACCTCGCTCTGAATTAGAACACTTCACCTCGCTCTGAATTAGAACACTTCACCTCGCTCAGAATTAGAACACTTCACCTCGCTCAGAATTAGAACACTTCACCTCGCTCTGAATTAGAACACTTCACCTCGCTCTGAATTAGAACACTTCACCTCGCTCTGAATTAGAACACTTCACCTCGCTCAGAATTAGAACACTTCACCTCGCTCAGAATTAGAACACTTCACCTCGCTCTGAATTAGAACACTTCACCTCGCTCAGAATTAGAACACTTCACCTAGCTCAGAATTAGAACACTTCACCTCGCTCTGAATTATAACACTTCACCTCGCTCAGAATTAGAACACTTCACCTCGCTCTGAATTATAACACTTCACCTCGCTCAGAATTATAACACTTCACCTGGCTCAGAATTAGAACACTTCACCTCGCTCAGAATTATAACACTTCACCTCGCTCTGAATTATAACACTTCACCTGGCTCAGAATTAGAACACTTCACCTCGCTCTGAATTAGAACACTTCACCTCGCTCAGAATTAGAACACTTCACCTCGCTCAGAATTAGAACACTTCACCTCGCTCTGAATTATAACACTTCACCTCGCTCAGAATTATAACACTTCACCTCGCTCTGAATTATAACACTTCACCTCGCTCTGAATTAGAACACTTCACCTCGCTCAGAATTAGAACACTTCACCTCGCTCTGAATTAGAACACTTCACCTCGCTCAGAATTAGAGCACTTCACCTCGCTCTGAATTAGAACACTTCACCTGGCTCTGAATTATAACACTTCACCTCGCTCTGAATTAGAACACTTCACCTCGCTCAGAATTAGAACACTTCACCTCGCTCTGAATTAGAACACTTCACCTCGCTCAGAAATAGAGCACTTCACCTCGCTCTGAATTAGAACACTTCACCTCGCTCAGAATTAGAGCACTTCACCTCGCTCAGAATTAGAACACTTCACCTCGCTCAGAATTATAACACTTTTCACCTCGCTCTGAATTACAACACTTCACCTCGCTCAGAATTAGAACACTTCACCTCGCTCAGAATTAGAGCTCTTCACCTCGCTCAGAATTAGAACACTTCACCTCGCTCGGAATTATAACACTTTTCACCTCGCTCTGAATTACAACACTTCACCTCGCTCAGAATTAGAGCACTTCACCTCGCTCTGAATTAGAACACTTCACCTGGCTCTGAATTATAACACTTCACCTCGCTCAGAATTAGAACACTTCGCCTCGCTCAGAATTAGAACACTTCACCTCGCTCAGAATTAGAACACTTCACCTCGCTCAGAATTAGAACACTTCACCTCGCTCTGAATTAGAACACTTCACCTCGCTCTGAATTAGAAAACTTCACCTCGCTCAGAATTAGAACACTTCACCTCGCTCGGAATTATAACACTTTTCACCTCGCTCTGAATTACAACACTTCGCCTCGCTCAGAATTAGAACACTTCGCCTCGCTCAGAATTAGAACACTTCACCTCGCTCAGAATTAGAACACTTCACCTCGCTCTGAATTAGAACACTTCACCTCGCTCTGAATTAGAACACTTCACCTCGCTCAGAATTAGAACACTTCACCTCGCTCAGAATTAGAACACTTCACCTCGCTCTGAATTAGAACACTTCACCTCGCTCTGAATTAGAACACTTCACCTCGCTCTGAATTAGAACACTTCACCTCGCTCAGAATTAGAACACTTCACCTCGCTCAGAATTAGAACACTTCACCTCGCTCTGAATTAGAACACTTCACCTCGCTCAGAATTAGAACACTTCACCTAGCTCAGAATTAGAACACTTCACCTCGCTCTGAATTATAACACTTCACCTCGCTCAGAATTAGAACACTTCACCTCGCTCAGAATTAGAACACTTCACCTCGCTCAGAATTATAACACTTCACCTGGCTCAGAATTAGAACACTTCACCTCGCTCAGAATTATAACACTTCACCTCGCTCTGAATTATAACACTTCACCTGGCTCAGAATTAGAACACTTCACCTCGCTCTGAATTAGAACACTTCACCTCGCTCAGAATTAGAACACTTCACCTCGCTCAGAATTAGAACACTTCACCTCGCTCTGAATTATAACACTTCACCTCGCTCAGAATTATAACACTTCACCTCGCTCTGAATTATAACACTTCACCTCGCTCTGAATTAGAACACTTCACCTCGCTCAGAATTAGAACACTTCACCTCGCTCTGAATTAGAACACTTCACCTCGCTCAGAATTAGAGCACTTCACCTCGCTCTGAATTAGAACACTTCACCTGGCTCTGAATTATAACACTTCACCTCGCTCTGAATTAGAACACTTCACCTCGCTCAGAATTAGAACACTTCACCTCGCTCTGAATTAGAACACTTCACCTCGCTCAGAAATAGAGCACTTCACCTCGCTCTGAATTAGAACACTTCACCTCGCTCAGAATTAGAGCACTTCACCTCGCTCAGAATTAGAACACTTCACCTCGCTCAGAATTATAACACTTTTCACCTCGCTCTGAATTACAACACTTCACCTCGCTCAGAATTAGAACACTTCACCTCGCTCAGAATTAGAGCTCTTCACCTCGCTCAGAATTAGAACACTTCACCTCGCTCGGAATTATAACACTTTTCACCTCGCTCTGAATTACAACACTTCACCTCGCTCAGAATTAGAGCACTTCACCTCGCTCTGAATTAGAACACTTCACCTGGCTCTGAATTATAACACTTCACCTCGCTCAGAATTAGAACACTTCGCCTCGCTCAGAATTAGAACACTTCACCTCGCTCAGAATTAGAACACTTCACCTCGCTCAGAATTAGAACACTTCACCTCGCTCTGAATTAGAACACTTCACCTCGCTCTGAATTAGAAAACTTCACCTCGCTCAGAATTAGAACACTTCACCTCGCTCGGAATTATAACACTTTTCACCTCGCTCTGAATTACAACACTTCGCCTCGCTCAGAATTAGAACACTTCGCCTCGCTCAGAATTATAACACTTCACCTCGCTCAGAATTATAACACTTCACCTCGCTCTGAATTATAACACTTCACCTCGCTCTGAATTAGAACACTTCACCTCGCTCAGAATTAGAACACTTCACCTCGCTCTGAATTAGAACACTTCACCTCGCTCAGAATTAGAGCACTTCACCTCGCTCTGAATTAGAACACTTCACCTGGCTCTGAATTATAACACTTCACCTCGCTCTGAATTAGAACACTTCACCTCGCTCAGAATTAGAACACTTCACCTCGCTCTGAATTAGAACACTTCACCTCGCTCAGAAATAGAGCACTTCACCTCGCTCTGAATTAGAACACTTCACCTCGCTCAGAATTAGAGCACTTCACCTCGCTCAGAATTAGAACACTTCACCTCGCTCAGAATTATAACACTTTTCACCTCGCTCTGAATTACAACACTTCACCTCGCTCAGAATTAGAACACTTCACCTCGCTCAGAATTAGAGCTCTTCACCTCGCTCAGAATTAGAACACTTCACCTCGCTCGGAATTATAACACTTTTCACCTCGCTCTGAATTACAACACTTCACCTCGCTCAGAATTAGAGCACTTCACCTCGCTCTGAATTAGAACACTTCACCTGGCTCTGAATTATAACACTTCACCTCGCTCAGAATTAGAACACTTCGCCTCGCTCAGAATTAGAACACTTCACCTCGCTCAGAATTAGAACACTTCACCTCGCTCAGAATTAGAACACTTCACCTCGCTCTGAATTAGAACACTTCACCTCGCTCTGAATTAGAAAACTTCACCTCGCTCAGAATTAGAACACTTCACCTCGCTCGGAATTATAACAGTTTTCACCTCGCTCTGAATTACAACACTTCGCCTCGCTCAGAATTAGAACACTTCGCCTCGCTCAGAATTAGAACACTTCGCCTCGCTCAGAATTAGAACACTTCGCCTCGTTCAGAATTAGAACACTTCACCTCGCTCAGAATTAGAACACTTAACCCCGCTCAGAATTAGAACACTTCACCTCGCTCAGAATTAGAACACTTCACCTCGCTCTGAATTAGAACACTTCACCTCGCTCAGAATTAGAACACTTCACCTCGCTCAGAATTAGAACACTTCACCTCGCTCTGAATTAGAACACTTCACCTCGCTCTGAATTAGAACACTTCACCTCGCTCAGAATTAGAACACTTCACCTCGCTCAGAATTAGAACACTTCACCTCGCTCTGAATTAGAACACTTCACCTCGCTCTGAATTAGAACACTTCACCTCGCTCTGAATTAGAACACTTCACCTCGCTCAGAATTAGAACACTTCACCTCGCTCAGAATTAGAACACTTCACCTCGCTCTGAATTAGAACACTTCACCTCGCTCAGAATTAGAACACTTCACCTAGCTCAGAATTAGAACACTTCACCTCGCTCTGAATTATAACACTTCACCTCGCTCAGAATTAGAACACTTCACCTCCCTCTGAATTATAACACTTCACCTCGCTCAGAATTATAACACTTCACCTGGCTCAGAATTAGAACACTTCACCTCGCTCAGAATTATAACACTTCACCTCGCTCTGAATTATAACACTTCACCTCGCTCAGAATTAGAACACTTCACCTCGCTCTGAATTAGAACACTTCACCTCGCTCAGAATTAGAACACTTCACCTCGCTCAGAATTAGAACACTTCACCTCGCTCAGAATTAGAAAACTTCACCTTGCTCAGAATTAGAACACTTCACCTGGCTCTGAATTATAACACTTCACCTCGCTCTGAATTAGAACACTTCACCTCGCTCAGAATTAGAACACTTCACCTCGCTCTGAATTAGAACACTTCACCTCGCTCAGAAATAGAGCACTTCACCTCGCTCTGAATTAGAACACTTCACCTCGCTCAGAATTAGAGCACTTCACCTCGCTCAGAATTATAACACTTCACCTCGCTCAGAATTATAACACTTTTCACCTCGCTCTGAATTACAACACTTCACCTCGCTCAGAATTAGAACACTTCACCTCGCTCAGAATTAGAGCTCTTCACCTCGCTCAGAATTAGAACACTTCACCTCGCTCGGAATTATAACACTTTTCACCTCGCTCTGAATTACAACACTTCACCTCGCTCAGAATTAGAGCACTTCACCTCGCTCTGAATTAGAACACTTCACCTGGCTCTGAATTATAACACTTCACCTCGCTCAGAATTAGAACACTTCGCCTCGCTCAGAATTAGAACACTTCACCTCGCTCAGAATTAGAACACTTCACCTCGCTCAGAATTAGAACACTTCACCTCGCTCTGAATTAGAACACTTCACCTCGCTCTGAATTAGAACACTTCACCTCGCTCAGAATTAGAACACTTCACCTCGCTCAGAATTAGAACACTTCACCTCGCTCTGAATTAGAACACTTCACCTCGCTCTGAATTAGAACACTTCACCTCGCTCTGAATTAGAACACTTCACCTCGCTCAGAATTAGAACACTTCACCTCGCTCAGAATTAGAACACTTCACCTCGCTCTGAATTAGAACACTTCACCTCGCTCAGAATTAGAACACTTCACCTAGCTCAGAATTAGAACACTTCACCTCGCTCTGAATTATAACACTTCACCTCGCTCAGAATTAGAACACTTCACCTCCCTCTGAATTATAACACTTCACCTCGCTCAGAATTATAACACTTCACCTGGCTCAGAATTAGAACACTTCACCTCGCTCAGAATTATAACACTTCACCTCGCTCTGAATTATAACACTTCACCTCGCTCAGAATTAGAACACTTCACCTCGCTCTGAATTAGAACACTTCACCTCGCTCAGAATTAGAACACTTCACCTCGCTCAGAATTAGAACACTTCACCTCGCTCAGAATTAGAAAACTTCACCTTGCTCAGAATTAGAACACTTCACCTGGCTCTGAATTATAACACTTCACCTCGCTCTGAATTAGAACACTTCACCTCGCTCAGAATTAGAACACTTCACCTCGCTCTGAATTAGAACACTTCACCTCGCTCAGAAATAGAGCACTTCACCTCGCTCTGAATTAGAACACTTCACCTCGCTCAGAATTAGAGCACTTCACCTCGCTCAGAATTATAACACTTCACCTCGCTCAGAATTATAACACTTTTCACCTCGCTCTGAATTACAACACTTCACCTCGCTCAGAATTAGAACACTTCACCTCGCTCAGAATTAGAGCTCTTCACCTCGCTCAGAATTAGAACACTTCACCTCGCTCGGAATTATAACACTTTTCACCTCGCTCTGAATTACAACACTTCACCTCGCTCAGAATTAGAGCACTTCACCTCGCTCTGAATTAGAACACTTCACCTGGCTCTGAATTATAACACTTCACCTCGCTCAGAATTAGAACACTTCGCCTCGCTCAGAATTAGAACACTTCACCTCGCTCAGAATTAGAACACTTCACCTCGCTCAGAATTAGAACACTTCACCTCGCTCTGAATTAGAACACTTCACCTCGCTCTGAATTAGAAAACTTCACCTCGCTCAGAATTAGAACACTTCACCTCGCTCGGAATTATAACAGTTTTCACCTCGCTCTGAATTACAACACTTCGCCTCGCTCAGAATTAGAACACTTCGCCTCGCTCAGAATTAGAACACTTCGCCTCGCTCAGAATTAGAACACTTCGCCTCGTTCAGAATTAGAACACTTCACCTCGCTCAGAATTAGAACACTTAACCCCGCTCAGAATTAGAACACTTCACCTCGCTCAGAATTAGAACACTTCACCTCGCTCTGAATTAGAACACTTCACCTCGCTCAGAATTAGAACACTTCACCTCGCTCAGAATTAGAACACTTCACCTCGCTCTGAATTAGAACACTTCACCTCGCTCTGAATTAGAACACTTCACCTCGCTCAGAATTAGAACACTTCACCTCGCTCAGAATTAGAACACTTCACCTCGCTCTGAATTAGAACACTTCACCTCGCTCTGAATTAGAACACTTCACCTCGCTCTGAATTAGAACACTTCACCTCGCTCAGAATTAGAACACTTCACCTCGCTCAGAATTAGAACACTTCACCTCGCTCTGAATTAGAACACTTCACCTCGCTCAGAATTAGAACACTTCACCTAGCTCAGAATTAGAACACTTCACCTCGCTCTGAATTATAACACTTCACCTCGCTCAGAATTAGAACACTTCACCTCCCTCTGAATTATAACACTTCACCTCGCTCAGAATTATAACACTTCACCTGGCTCAGAATTAGAACACTTCACCTCGCTCAGAATTATAACACTTCACCTCGCTCTGAATTATAACACTTCACCTCGCTCAGAATTAGAACACTTCACCTCGCTCTGAATTAGAACACTTCACCTCGCTCAGAATTAGAACACTTCACCTCGCTCAGAATTAGAACACTTCACCTCGCTCAGAATTAGAAAACTTCACCTTGCTCAGAATTAGAACACTTCACCTCGCTCTGAATTATAACACTTCACCTCGCTCTGAATTATAACACTTCACCTCGCTCAGAATTATAACACTTCACCTCGCTCTGAATTATAACACTTCACCTCGCTCTGAATTAGAACACTTCACCTCGCTCAGAATTAGAACACTTCACCTCGCTCTGAATTAGAACACTTCACCTGGCTCAGAATTAGAACACTTCACCTCGCTCAGAATTAGAACACTTCACCTCGCTCTGAATTATAACACTTCACCTCGCTCAGAATTATAACACTTCACCTCGCTCTGAATTATAACACTTCACCTCGCTCTGAATTAGAACACTTCACCTCGCTCAGAATTAGAACACTTCACCTCGCTCTGAATTAGAACACTTCACCTCGCTCAGAATTAGAGCACTTCACCTCGCTCTGAATTAGAACACTTCACCTGGCTCTGAATTATAACACTTCACCTCGCTCTGAATTAGAACACTTCACCTCGCTCAGAATTAGAACACTTCACCTCGCTCTGAATTAGAACACTTCACCTCGCTCAGAAATAGAGCACTTCACCTCGCTCTGAATTAGAACACTTCACCTCGCTCAGAATTAGAACACTTCACCTCGCTCAGAATTATAACACTTTTCACCTCGCTCTGAATTACAACACTTCACCTCGCTCAGAATTAGAACACTTCACCTCGCTCAGAATTAGAGCTCTTCACCTCGCTCAGAATTAGAACACTTCACCTCGCTCGGAATTATAACACTTTTCACCTCGCTCTGAATTACAACACTTCACCTCGCTCAGAATTAGAGCACTTCACCTCGCTCTGAATTAGAACACTTCACCTGGCTCTGAATTATAACACTTCACCTCGCTCAGAATTAGAACACTTCGCCTCGCTCAGAATTAGAACACTTCACCTCGCTCAGAATTAGAACACTTCACCTCGCTCAGAATTAGAACACTTCACCTCGCTCTGAATTAGAACACTTCACCTCGCTCTGAATTAGAAAACTTCACCTCGCTCAGAATTAGAACACTTCACCTCGCTCGGAATTATAACACTTTTCACCTCGCTCTGAATTACAACACTTCGCCTCGCTCAGAATTAGAACACTTCGCCTCGCTCAGAATTATAACACTTCACCTCGCTCTGAATTATAACACTTCACCTCGCTCAGAATTATAACACTTCACCTCGCTCTGAATTATAACACTTCACCTCGCTCTGAATTAGAACACTTCACCTCGCTCAGAATTAGAACACTTCACCTCGCTCTGAATTAGAACACTTCACCTGGCTCAGAATTAGAACACTTCACCTCGCTCAGAATTAGAACACTTCACCTCGCTCTGAATTATAACACTTCACCTCGCTCAGAATTATAACACTTCACCTCGCTCTGAATTATAACACTTCACCTCGCTCTGAATTAGAACACTTCACCTGGCTCAGAATTAGAACACTTCACCTCGCTCAGAATTAGAACACTTCACCTCGCTCTGAATTATAACACTTCGCCTCGCTCAGAATTAGAACACTTCACCTCGCTCAGAATTAGAACACTTCACCTCGCTCAGAATTAGAACACTTCACCTCGCTCTGAATTAGAACACTTCACCTCGCTCTGAATTAGAAAACTTCACCTCGCTCAGAATTAGAACACTTCACCTCGCTCGGAATTATAACAGTTTTCACCTCGCTCTGAATTACAACACTTCGCCTCGCTCAGAATTAGAACACTTCGCCTCGCTCAGAATTAGAACACTTCGCCTCGCTCAGAATTAGAACACTTCGCCTCGTTCAGAATTAGAACACTTCACCTCGCTCAGAATTAGAACACTTAACCTCGCTCAGAATTAGAACACTTCACCTCGCTCAGAATTAGAACACTTCACCTCGCTCTGAATTAGAACACTTCACCTCGCTCAGAATTAGAACACTTCACCTCGCTCAGAATTAGAACACTTCACCTCGCTCTGAATTAGAACACTTCACCTCGCTCTGAATTAGAACACTTCACCTCGCTCAGAATTAGAACACTTCACCTCGCTCAGAATTAGAACACTTCACCTCGCTCTGAATTAGAACACTTCACCTCGCTCTGAATTAGAACACTTCACCTCGCTCTGAATTAGAACACTTCACCTCGCTCAGAATTAGAACACTTCACCTCGCTCAGAATTAGAACACTTCACCTCGCTCTGAATTAGAACACTTCACCTCGCTCAGAATTAGAACACTTCACCTAGCTCAGAATTAGAACACTTCACCTCGCTCTGAATTATAACACTTCACCTCGCTCAGAATTAGAACACTTCACCTCCCTCTGAATTATAACACTTCACCTCGCTCAGAATTATAACACTTCACCTGGCTCAGAATTAGAACACTTCACCTCGCTCAGAATTATAACACTTCACCTCGCTCTGAATTATAACACTTCACCTCGCTCAGAATTAGAACACTTCACCTCGCTCTGAATTAGAACACTTCACCTCGCTCAGAATTAGAACACTTCACCTCGCTCAGAATTAGAACACTTCACCTCGCTCAGAATTAGAAAACTTCACCTTGCTCAGAATTAGAACACTTCACCTGGCTCTGAATTATAACACTTCACCTCGCTCTGAATTAGAACACTTCACCTCGCTCAGAATTAGAACACTTCACCTCGCTCTGAATTAGAACACTTCACCTCGCTCAGAAATAGAGCACTTCACCTCGCTCTGAATTAGAACACTTCACCTCGCTCAGAATTAGAGCACTTCACCTCGCTCAGAATTATAACACTTCACCTCGCTCAGAATTATAACACTTTTCACCTCGCTCTGAATTACAACACTTCACCTCGCTCAGAATTAGAACACTTCACCTCGCTCAGAATTAGAGCTCTTCACCTCGCTCAGAATTAGAACACTTCACCTCGCTCGGAATTATAACACTTTTCACCTCGCTCTGAATTACAACACTTCACCTCGCTCAGAATTAGAGCACTTCACCTCGCTCTGAATTAGAACACTTCACCTGGCTCTGAATTATAACACTTCACCTCGCTCAGAATTAGAACACTTCGCCTCGCTCAGAATTAGAACACTTCACCTCGCTCAGAATTAGAACACTTCACCTCGCTCAGAATTAGAACACTTCACCTCGCTCTGAATTAGAACACTTCACCTCGCTCTGAATTAGAACACTTCACCTCGCTCAGAATTAGAACACTTCACCTCGCTCAGAATTAGAACACTTCACCTCGCTCTGAATTAGAACACTTCACCTCGCTCTGAATTAGAACACTTCACCTCGCTCTGAATTAGAACACTTCACCTCGCTCAGAATTAGAACACTTCACCTCGCTCAGAATTAGAACACTTCACCTCGCTCTGAATTAGAACACTTCACCTCGCTCAGAATTAGAACACTTCACCTAGCTCAGAATTAGAACACTTCACCTCGCTCTGAATTATAACACTTCACCTCGCTCAGAATTAGAACACTTCACCTCCCTCTGAATTATAACACTTCACCTCGCTCAGAATTATAACACTTCACCTGGCTCAGAATTAGAACACTTCACCTCGCTCAGAATTATAACACTTCACCTCGCTCTGAATTATAACACTTCACCTCGCTCAGAATTAGAACACTTCACCTCGCTCTGAATTAGAACACTTCACCTCGCTCAGAATTAGAACACTTCACCTCGCTCAGAATTAGAACACTTCACCTCGCTCAGAATTAGAAAACTTCACCTTGCTCAGAATTAGAACACTTCACCTGGCTCTGAATTATAACACTTCACCTCGCTCTGAATTAGAACACTTCACCTCGCTCAGAATTAGAACACTTCACCTCGCTCTGAATTAGAACACTTCACCTCGCTCAGAAATAGAGCACTTCACCTCGCTCTGAATTAGAACACTTCACCTCGCTCAGAATTAGAGCACTTCACCTCGCTCAGAATTATAACACTTCACCTCGCTCAGAATTATAACACTTTTCACCTCGCTCTGAATTACAACACTTCACCTCGCTCAGAATTAGAACACTTCACCTCGCTCAGAATTAGAGCTCTTCACCTCGCTCAGAATTAGAACACTTCACCTCGCTCGGAATTATAACACTTTTCACCTCGCTCTGAATTACAACACTTCACCTCGCTCAGAATTAGAGCACTTCACCTCGCTCTGAATTAGAACACTTCACCTGGCTCTGAATTATAACACTTCACCTCGCTCAGAATTAGAACACTTCGCCTCGCTCAGAATTAGAACACTTCACCTCGCTCAGAATTAGAACACTTCACCTCGCTCAGAATTAGAACACTTCACCTCGCTCTGAATTAGAACACTTCACCTCGCTCTGAATTAGAAAACTTCACCTCGCTCAGAATTAGAACACTTCACCTCGCTCGGAATTATAACAGTTTTCACCTCGCTCTGAATTACAACACTTCGCCTCGCTCAGAATTAGAACACTTCGCCTCGCTCAGAATTAGAACACTTCGCCTCGCTCAGAATTAGAACACTTCGCCTCGTTCAGAATTAGAACACTTCACCTCGCTCAGAATTAGAACACTTAACCCCGCTCAGAATTAGAACACTTCACCTCGCTCAGAATTAGAACACTTCACCTCGCTCTGAATTAGAACACTTCACCTCGCTCAGAATTAGAACACTTCACCTCGCTCAGAATTAGAACACTTCACCTCGCTCTGAATTAGAACACTTCACCTCGCTCTGAATTAGAACACTTCACCTCGCTCAGAATTAGAACACTTCACCTCGCTCAGAATTAGAACACTTCACCTCGCTCTGAATTAGAACACTTCACCTCGCTCTGAATTAGAACACTTCACCTCGCTCTGAATTAGAACACTTCACCTCGCTCAGAATTAGAACACTTCACCTCGCTCAGAATTAGAACACTTCACCTCGCTCTGAATTAGAACACTTCACCTCGCTCAGAATTAGAACACTTCACCTAGCTCAGAATTAGAACACTTCACCTCGCTCTGAATTATAACACTTCACCTCGCTCAGAATTAGAACACTTCACCTCCCTCTGAATTATAACACTTCACCTCGCTCAGAATTATAACACTTCACCTGGCTCAGAATTAGAACACTTCACCTCGCTCAGAATTATAACACTTCACCTCGCTCTGAATTATAACACTTCACCTCGCTCAGAATTAGAACACTTCACCTCGCTCTGAATTAGAACACTTCACCTCGCTCAGAATTAGAACACTTCACCTCGCTCAGAATTAGAACACTTCACCTCGCTCAGAATTAGAAAACTTCACCTTGCTCAGAATTAGAACACTTCACCTCGCTCTGAATTATAACACTTCACCTCGCTCTGAATTATAACACTTCACCTCGCTCAGAATTATAACACTTCACCTCGCTCTGAATTATAACACTTCACCTCGCTCTGAATTAGAACACTTCACCTCGCTCAGAATTAGAACACTTCACCTCGCTCTGAATTAGAACACTTCACCTGGCTCAGAATTAGAACACTTCACCTCGCTCAGAATTAGAACACTTCACCTCGCTCTGAATTATAACACTTCACCTCGCTCAGAATTATAACACTTCACCTCGCTCTGAATTATAACACTTCACCTCGCTCTGAATTAGAACACTTCACCTCGCTCAGAATTAGAACACTTCACCTCGCTCTGAATTAGAACACTTCACCTCGCTCAGAATTAGAGCACTTCACCTCGCTCTGAATTAGAACACTTCACCTGGCTCTGAATTATAACACTTCACCTCGCTCTGAATTAGAACACTTCACCTCGCTCAGAATTAGAACACTTCACCTCGCTCTGAATTAGAACACTTCACCTCGCTCAGAAATAGAGCACTTCACCTCGCTCTGAATTAGAACACTTCACCTCGCTCAGAATTAGAACACTTCACCTCGCTCAGAATTATAACACTTTTCACCTCGCTCTGAATTACAACACTTCACCTCGCTCAGAATTAGAACACTTCACCTCGCTCAGAATTAGAGCTCTTCACCTCGCTCAGAATTAGAACACTTCACCTCGCTCGGAATTATAACACTTTTCACCTCGCTCTGAATTACAACACTTCACCTCGCTCAGAATTAGAGCACTTCACCTCGCTCTGAATTAGAACACTTCACCTGGCTCTGAATTATAACACTTCACCTCGCTCAGAATTAGAACACTTCGCCTCGCTCAGAATTAGAACACTTCACCTCGCTCAGAATTAGAACACTTCACCTCGCTCAGAATTAGAACACTTCACCTCGCTCTGAATTAGAACACTTCACCTCGCTCTGAATTAGAAAACTTCACCTCGCTCAGAATTAGAACACTTCACCTCGCTCGGAATTATAACACTTTTCACCTCGCTCTGAATTACAACACTTCGCCTCGCTCAGAATTAGAACACTTCGCCTCGCTCAGAATTATAACACTTCACCTCGCTCTGAATTATAACACTTCACCTCGCTCAGAATTATAACACTTCACCTCGCTCTGAATTATAACACTTCACCTCGCTCTGAATTAGAACACTTCACCTCGCTCAGAATTAGAACACTTCACCTCGCTCTGAATTAGAACACTTCACCTGGCTCAGAATTAGAACACTTCACCTCGCTCAGAATTAGAACACTTCACCTCGCTCTGAATTATAACACTTCACCTCGCTCAGAATTATAACACTTCACCTCGCTCTGAATTATAACACTTCACCTCGCTCTGAATTAGAACACTTCACCTCGCTCAGAATTAGAACACTTCACCTCGCTCTGAATTAGAACACTTCACCTCGCTCAGAATTAGAGCACTTCACCTCGCTCTGAATTAGAACACTTCACCTGGCTCTGAATTATAACACTTCACCTCGCTCTGAATTAGAACACTTCACCTCGCTCAGAATTAGAACACTTCACCTCGCTCTGAATTAGAACACTTCACCTCGCTCAGAAATAGAGCACTTCACCTCGCTCTGAATTAGAACACTTCACCTCGCTCAGAATTAGAACACTTCACCTCGCTCAGAATTATAACACTTTTCACCTCGCTCTGAATTACAACACTTCACCTCGCTCAGAATTAGAACACTTCACCTCGCTCAGAATTAGAGCTCTTCACCTCGCTCAGAATTAGAACACTTCACCTCGCTCGGAATTATAACACTTTTCACCTCGCTCTGAATTACAACACTTCACCTCGCTCAGAATTAGAGCACTTCACCTCGCTCTGAATTAGAACACTTCACCTGGCTCTGAATTATAACACTTCACCTCGCTCAGAATTAGAACACTTCGCCTCGCTCAGAATTAGAACACTTCACCTCGCTCAGAATTAGAACACTTCACCTCGCTCAGAATTAGAACACTTCACCTCGCTCTGAATTAGAACACTTCACCTCGCTCTGAATTAGAAAACTTCACCTCGCTCAGAATTAGAACACTTCACCTCGCTCGGAATTATAACACTTTTCACCTCGCTCTGAATTACAACACTTCGCCTCGCTCAGAATTAGAACACTTCGCCTCGCTCAGAATTAGAACACTTCGCCTCGCTCAGAATTAGAACACTTCGCCTCGTTCAGAATTAGAACACTTCACCTCGCTCAGAATTAGAACACTTAACCTCGCTCAGAATTAGAACACTTCACCTCGCTCAGAATTAGAACACTTCACCTCGCTCTGAATTAGAACACTTCACCTCGCTCAGAATTAGAACACTTCACCTCGCTCAGAATTAGAACACTTCACCTCGCTCTGAATTAGAACACTTCACCTCGTTCTGAATTAGAACACTTCACCTCGCTCAGAATTAGAACACTTTACCTCGCTCAGAATTAGAACACTTCACCTCGCTCTGAATTAGAACACTTCACCTCGCTCTGAATTAGAACACTTCACCTCACTCTGAATTAGAACACTTCACCTCGCTCAGAATTAGAACACTTCACCTCGCTCAGAATTAGAACACTTCACCTCGCTCTGAATTAGAACACTTCACCTCGCTCAGAATTAGAACACTTCACCTAGCTCAGAATTAGAACACTTCACCTCGCTCTGAATTATAACACTTCACCTCGCTCAGAATTAGAACACTTCACCTCGCTCTGAATTATAACACTTCACCTCGCTCAGAATTATAACACTTCACCTGGCTCAGAATTAGAACACTTCACCTCGCTCAGAATTATAACACTTCACCTCGCTCTGAATTATAACACTTCACCTGGCTCAGAATTAGAACACTTCACCTCGCTCTGAATTATAACACTTCACCTGGCTCAGAATTAGAACACTTCACCTCGCTCTGAATTAGAACACTTCACCTCGCTCAGAATTAGAACACTTCACCTCGCTCAGAATTAGAACACTTCACCTCGCTCTGAATTAGAACACTTCACCTCGCTCAGAAATAGAGCACTTCACCTCGCTCTGAATTAGAACACTTCACCTCGCTCAGAATTAGAACACTTCACCTCGCTCAGAATTATAACACTTTTCACCTCGCTCTGAATTACAACACTTCACCTCGCTCAGAATTAGAACACTTCACCTCGCTCAGAATTAGAGCTCTTCACCTCGCTCAGAATTAGAACACTTCACCTCGCTCGGAATTATAACACTTTTCACCTCGCTCTGAATTACAACACTTCACCTCGCTCAGAATTAGAGCACTTCACCTCGCTCTGAATTAGAACACTTCACCTGGCTCTGAATTATAACACTTCACCTCGCTCAGAATTAGAACACTTCGCCTCGCTCAGAATTAGAACATTTCACCTCGCTCAGAATTAGAACACTTCACCTCGCTCAGAATTAGAACACTTCACCTCGCTCTGAATTAGAACACTTCACCTCGCTCTGAATTAGAAAACTTCACCTCGCTCAGAATTAGAACACTTCACCTCGCTCGGAATTATAACACTTTTCACCTCGCTCTGAATTACAACACTTCGCCTCGCTCAGAATTAGAACACTTCGCCTCGCTCAGAATTAGAACACTTCGCCTCGCTCAGAATTAGAACACTTCGCCTCGTTCAGAATTAGAACACTTCACCTCGCTCAGAATTAGAACACTTAACCTCGCTCAGAATTAGAACACTTCACCTCGCTCAGAATTAGAACACTTCACCTCGCTCTGAATTAGAACACTTCACCTCGCTCAGAATTAGAACACTTCACCTCGCTCAGAATTAGAACACTTCACCTCGCTCTGAATTAGAACACTTCACCTCGTTCTGAATTAGAACACTTCACCTCGCTCAGAATTAGAACACTTTACCTCGCTCAGAATTAGAACACTTCACCTCGCTCTGAATTAGAACACTTCACCTCGCTCTGAATTAGAACACTTCACCTCACTCTGAATTAGAACACTTCACCTCGCTCAGAATTAGAACACTTCACCTCGCTCAGAATTAGAACACTTCACCTCGCTCTGAATTAGAACACTTCACCTCGCTCAGAATTAGAACACTTCACCTAGCTCAGAATTAGAACACTTCACCTCGCTCTGAATTATAACACTTCACCTCGCTCAGAATTAGAACACTTCACCTCGCTCTGAATTATAACACTTCACCTCGCTCAGAATTATAACACTTCACCTGGCTCAGAATTAGAACACTTCACCTCGCTCAGAATTATAACACTTCACCTCGCTCTGAATTATAACACTTCACCTGGCTCAGAATTAGAACACTTCACCTCGCTCTGAATTAGAACACTTCACCTCGCTCAGAATTAGAACACTTCACCTCGCTCAGAATTAGAACACTTCACCTCGCTCAGAATTAGAAAACTTCACCTCGCTCAGAATTAGAACACTTCACCTCGCTCTGAATTATAACACTTCACCTCGCTCTGAATTATAACACTTCACCTCGCTCAGAATTATAACACTTCACCTCGCTCTGAATTATAACACTTCACCTCGCTCTGAATTAGAACACTTCACCTCGCTCAGAATTAGAACACTTCACCTCGCTCTGAATTAGAACACTTCACCTCGCTCAGAATTAGAGCACTTCACCTCGCTCTGAATTAGAACACTTCACCTCGCTCAGAATTAGAGCACTTCACCTCGCTCAGAATTATAACACTTCACCTCGCTCAGAATTATAACACTTTTCACCTCGCTCTGAATTACAACACTTCACCTCGCTCAGAATTAGAACACTTCACCTCGCTCAGAATTAGAGCACTTCACCTCGCTCAGAATTAGAACACTTCACCTCGCTCGGAATTATAACACTTTTCACCTCGCTCTGAATTACAACACTTCGCCTCGCTCAGAATTAGAACACTTCGCCTCGCTCAGAATTAGAACACTTCGCCTCGCTCAGAATTAGAACACTTCACCTCGCTCAGAATTAGAACACTTCACCTCGCTCTGAATTAGAACACTTCACCTCGCTCTGAATTAGAACACTTCACCTCGCTCAGAATTAGAACACTTCACCTCGCTCAGAATTAGAACACTTCACCTCGCTCTGAATTAGAACACTTCACCTCGCTCAGAATTAGAACACTTCACCTCGCTCTGAATTATAACACTTCACCTCGCTCTGAATTAGAACACTTCACCTCGCTCAGAATTAGAACACTTCACCTCGCTCAGAATTAGAACACTTCACCTCGCTCTGAATTAGAACACTTCACCTCGCTCAGAATTAGAACACTTCACCTAGCTCAGAATTAGAACACTTCACCTCGCTCTGAATTATAACACTTCACCTCGCTCAGAATTAGAACACTTCACCTCGCTCTGAATTATAACACTTCACCTCGCTCAGAATTATAACACTTCACCTGGCTCAGAATTAGAACACTTCACCTCGCTCTGAATTAGAACACTTCACCTCGCTCTGAATTATAACACTTCACCTGGCTCAGAATTAGAACACTTCACCTCGCTCTGAATTAGAACACTTCACCTGGCTCAGAATTAGAACACTTCACCTCGCTCAGAATTAGAACACTTCACCTCGCTCTGAATTATAACACTTCAGCTCGCTCAGAATTAGAACACTTCACCTCGCTCTGAATTAGAACACTTCACCTGGCTCAGAATTAGAACACTTCACCTCGCTCAGAATTAGAACACTTCACCTCGCTCAGAATTAGAGCACTTCACCTCGCTCTGAATTAGAACACTTCACCTGGCTCTGAATTATAACACTTCACCTCGCTCTGAATTAGAACACTTCACCTCGCTCAGAATTAGAACACTTCACCTCGCTCTGAATTAGAACACTTCACCTCGCTCAGAATTAGAGCACTTCACCTCGCTCTGAATTAGAACACTTCACCTCGCTCAGAATTAGAGCACTTCACCTCGCTCAGAATTAGAACACTTCACCTCGCTCAGAATTATAACACTTTTCACCTCGCTCTGAATTACAACACTTCACCTCGCTCAGAATTAGAACACTTCACCTCGCTCAGAATTAGAGCTCTTCACCTCGCTCAGAATTAGAACACTTCACCTCGCTCGGAATTATAACACTTTTCACCTCGCTCTGAATTACAACACTTCGCCTCGCTCAGAATTAGAACATTTCGCCTCGCTCAGAATTAGAACACTTCGCCTCGCTCAGAATTAGAACACTTCGCCTCGCTCAGAATTAGAACACTTCACCTCGCTCAGAATTAGAACACTTCACCTCGCTCAGAATTAGAACACTTCACCTCGCTCTGAATTAGAACACTTCACCTCGCTCTGAATTAGAACACTTCACCTCGCTCTGAATTATAACACTTCACCTCGCTCAGAATTAGAACACTTCACCTCGCTCTGAATTATAACACTTCACCTGGCTCAGAATTAGAACACTTCACCTCGCTCAGAATTAGAACACTTCACCTCGCTCTGAATTAGAACACTTCACCTCGCTCAGAATTAGAACACTTCACCTCGCTCTGAATTATAACACTTCACCTCGCTCTGAATTAGAACACTTCACCTCGCTCAGAATTAGAGCACTTCACCTCGCTCTGAATTAGAACACTTCACCTGGCTCTGAATTATAACACTTCACCTCGCTCTGAATTAGAACACTTCACCTCGCTCAGAATTAGAACACTTCACCTCGCTCTGAATTAGAACACTTCACCTCGCTCAGAATTAGAGCACTTCACCTCGCTCTGAATTAGAACACTTCACCTCGCTCAGAATTAGAGCACTTCACCTCGCTCTGAATTAGAACACTTCACCTGGCTCTGAATTATAACACTTCACCTCGCTCTGAATTAGAACACTTCACCTCGCTCAGAATTAGAACACTTCACCTCGCTCTGAATTAGAACACTTCACCTCGCTCAGAATTAGAGCACTTCACCTCACTCTGAATTAGAACACTTCACCTCGCTCAGAATTAGAGCACTT